>NW_006239283.1:369084-396175 GCF_000226075.1 Solanum tuberosum | reverse complement strand
TTTTTATGTCTTTTTCTTGATTTTTATATATTTCTGACGTTTACAAATTAAATTTTTTGATATTTTGGGCAGTCACGAAAATATTTGAAATTTTGATATTTTATTTGTATCGATATTCTTAGGTGACTGGTGCGATTCAGAATTTTTTTAAGGTATTTTTATATCTTTTTCTTGATTTTTATATTTTTCGGGCAGTCACGAAAAAATGTGAAAATTTGATATTCTATTCGTATCGATATTCTAAGGTGACTAGTGCGAATCGAAATTTTTTTGAGGTGTTTTTATGTCTTTTTCTTGATATTTATATTTTTCGGACGTTTACGAATTAAAAATTTAGATGTTTCTCGACAGTCACGAAAAAATGTGAAAATTTGATATTCTATTCGTATCGATATTCTTAGGTGACTGGTGCGATTCGGGTAATTTTTTTGATTGTTGTTTTATTATCCTTTTTTTATTTTTATATTTTTCCGGACATTTACGAATTAAAATTTTTGATATTTTTCGGGCAGACACGAAAAAATGTGAAAATTTGATATTTTATTCGTATCGATATTCTAAGGTGACTAGTGCGAATCGAAATTTTTTTGAGGTGTTTTTATGTCACGCCCCGAGCCTACACCCTAGACGTGGATGACACTCGAGAACCATTGTTGGCACCAAGCGAACCCTTGGCCTGACTTACTTACTCAGCGGAAGACTTAAAGCATTAATACAAGAATTTAATGCAACTTTAACAATTGTCTCAAAATAAAATTAGAACGTTTAAGGATAAACATTCGACTTAGCCAAAATGGCAACTCAAGTCGTGACATACGAAATAACAATGTAAAGACAAAATTGACTACTGACTGTCTATGAAGCCTCTAAAACAAAGAAGGATGTCGGGACAAGACCCTCGATCATCCTAACAACTGAAAAATACTAAAAAGCAGTGTAAAAGGAGTCCTCCGAATAGCAATGAGTCTCACCAACTGACTCTGAATGCTCAACTGGATCAACGAGGCGCTGGATGCTGATCCTGGTTACCTGTACATTGAATGTACGCCTATGCAAGGGGAATACTAAACATAACATAAGCTTGAAAGGAATCTAAAAGGAGCACTTACCTTGGCTTTACTCAACTCATGAATAACTCAACTCAAACGCAAAGTAAAAACAACAATAAAGTGCAGTTTATACAAAGCATTTAAAATTATAGATGATAACTAAACAAGTTAAAGAAATGCAATAACAACTCAATTACAGAAAAGTAATATAATACTGTGGGAGTTTCTCTAACCAACAACCACCACTATGAGCCTAAGTGATGATACATCGTCTTGCCCACGCTGCCAAAACTGTCCTATACTTTGCTGTCATATAGAATGCCTTAACTAAGTGGATCCACTAGTCTATGCTAAAAAGCACTAAGGAATCATCTAAAAAGTATATCCTTTTCTACCCATGATGGCTACATGGTTTATGGAGACTTGAGTTATTATGAACTTGCGTCCCCATATTGATGTTCAATACTACTCCCAAAATATACGTAGCTCATATGTTTGTAAAAACAAAACTCTTTCTTTGGTTTGAGATAATTACTCAAAACTTAGCTTAAAAGCTCTCTTGGAAATCGGTGTTTCCTTTCTTGCTCAAATGTGAAAACATTTTAACTCTTGGGAATACTTAGTTCCCGTATAATCTTTGAGAATGAACTTTACTCTAACTCTTTACTCAACTCAAGCTTAAGTCTTAAAACAAAGTTAAAATGTTTGCGAAAGACTTTTGGAGAACTCTTTGAACTCAACTTGACTTGACATCTTAACCTTTTGACTTGAATCTTAACTTTCCTTGAATTGAATTATGGATTCAAGGTTCCTGATCTCATGTTTATGGATGATTTCATGATGTTTAGACGTACCTAAGAGTGTTGGAATCAACTAGAAAACATAGGTACGTTGCTAAGGAACTAGTACGGAAATAAGGGGGAAAAGGTGGACGAACTGGCGTCCCTGGAGCTCTGAGAGGCGCGGGGAGCCTGATTTCACGTATCATGACATTTCTTCCAATTCTAAGTGCCAACGATCGTTAGTTAGTAATATAACCCAACTAAATGAGTTGGGGTCGAATCCCACATGGAGTGGTACGTGCTTAAGATTCAAGAGCCAAGTGCAAATATGTTCAAGTCAATCATAGGTAAAGACAACGAATAAAAGCATATTTCAAATTAAGGGTGATGGGGGGGGGGGTTGATTGTAATTATCAACTACAACAACAACAAATAACACGAGTAAACAAGTAAAGAGACGGGTTCTTGGGATATGATTGTATTATAGGCTAAGGTAGACAAATGAGTGATTGCAACTAATAGTAAATAACTGTAAATCAGTGACTAAGCTAGACTTTAATAGGGTAAACTTTCTCTCGAACAATTTACCCCGAATCAAATTGGTTTCTCTCGAACATCAATAAGCAGCAATTAAGAACAGTCTACGCTTTAGTCCATTCACTCTCTCGAGCTGAATGTGTGGAAAAGAGGTTTAGATTCACTCTCTCGAGCTGAACCCATGACAACCCAATACCCACAGACCAACAAATCAGTAATCTTGGTTTTAAAACCTCTCTCTCGAGCAAGCCAAAAACACGAAGTTAGAATTGCATTTGCAACTAAAGCCCTTTTAAATTAAACCACAATTACTGATTGAAATCACTTTTAAACAACATTTAAACTATTGATTAACAATACCCAGCAACTAATTCAACCCATAACCACATAATCACACCCCAAGAATTGGGGTTTTAGCTAGACATCATAAAAAGATAGAAATCGTTACCAAATTCTGTTTCCATTAACTGGGTACGATTAATTTCATCTTTACAAAGGTCAAGGTTGAAGAATCTCAAAGACCCAGTTCTAATTTCTCAAAAATGGGAATCTTCAAATCTTCAAAACTAAGGAAAATATTAGCTCCAAACTCAGAATTCTAAAACTTCAAAAACTGATAATAATGAAAACTTGATACTAAACTAAGAATTTAAAAATGTATTTATAGTCGCCAAAAATATGATGCGAAGGACCATTCGGTGCAATAAGTCGGGATCGTCGATCCACTCGGCAATCCACCCTTTGGTCAATTCCATCGCCTTTTTGCTTTTGCCTTCGGCATCTTCAAGTTATGTAACTTTGTGCAATCTAGCACTGCATCGTGGAACCGTTTGGCGACTCACCGACTGCTCCTTTCTATCGCCAACTTGATTTTCTCCTTCATGGCTTGGCACACTAGAACTTTAGGCAAGATAATAGTCATTCGGCGACTCTCCCAATGGATTAGGCGATTAACAGGCCTTCTTTTCTTCGTTCTTTCAGCTGCCTTGTTCCTTTTTGCTCGTTAGTGTCCATGCTTTTATTCCTCAATCCAAATACCTGGAAAACAAGGATTTTACATCAGTTATTGGCACAAAAGATGTCTCAAACGGTGCTACACAAGACTCAATCATGAATGCACACAACAAGGCTCAACTTACTTATGCAAGGATCAATTGTGCACTCAAAGATTCAAGTTGTGACTCACCATTATCAAAGACTCTCAAGTTCACAATACTTACTTCAAGTGCAACTTCAAGCATAACAAAGGTGCTCAAATGCCCTCACACAAAGAATGATTCTATATTCACACACAATGGTTCAACAATTTAAAGCTCCGGAATCAAATGCAACACTCACACTCACAAAGATGAACACAATGCATGATTTCATCCATAGGTTTGTCCGTATTTTCCAATCAACACTTGTTTCAACTCACTCCAGATCAAAAAGGTCTTTTCACGGCTTGTAACGGGGCAGAGTGTAAAGGTATGGTCATTTAGGCTCAATGGCTGCTATCCTCATGAAATGTGGTATGAACAACACTTTCTTCCCCTTCTTTATCATTCTCATTCATGCTCAAAGGTCACCCCATTATTCACTTTCCATGGATTGTTGGACACCCCATTTCTTTTTGCAATTTCACAATTTTATTCCACCACTTTTTCATTCTTTTCTTCTTTTTCTCACTTATTTTTTTTGTATGTAGGGGTTCCATCTTTCTCAAAACCATGGGTCAAAGGGGACTTCTTTGCACTTCTTGATTTACCTTCTCTTTTCACTACACCCCCAACTTAGGCTTTTGGCCTAAGTTGTCTATTCACATAAACCACAAATCATGAGGATTAAGGGTAATGGATCAAGAAAGGTCACAATTTCATCAAGTTTCTCCCAAGAAAAGGGTAAGGCTCAAAAGGTGTTCAAGCGAAGTTCACCCACTCACAAGGTAGGCCACAAAAAGAGGTATAATGTCAAATTGTTTCACACTCTTCAAAGTTGCCTAAAGATCATCTCGAGAGCTTGCATCACTTAGTCAACCGGACCAACGGGGCAAATTCTAGGTGTCATCACACATGGTTCACGGTAAGCTCATCACACAAGGCATTGATACTAATGTCAAACAAGACTCCACACTTTCGCTAGTGTGCAATGTTCATCACAAGAGACTTAATTCGATACTTGGCTAGTCACAACGAGATGCAAAAAGTTTATATATTGTCTATGCAACTTCATTTGGCCTTATCGTAGCCGCATATTCATTTTTGTTCGATTATGAGCACTATTCAAGCACAAACACTGATACTCAAATTTTCAAGAGAACAACCACATTCAAGCACAAACAAAACAAGTGGTGGCACAAATTTTTTCGAAAGGGTTCAAAAATTATTTACAATTAAAACAAGGAGCCTCAAGCTCAATTATCCACAAAAACAGTGCAAAACATAGTTATAGCTCCAAAACCCAATATATAAACAAAACCATGATCACAAAAGGTGGGCCTCACCCCACCACAACTAAAAACCATTTGTCCTCAAATGCAAGCAAAATAATATCCAAAAGTAAAATAAAGTAAGATAGAGAGGGAGGTAAAAAGGGATCTTGTCTAGGCAGTCACTCCATATAGTGCTAGGAACTTGGGCATCAATACCTGGAGTCACCTCAGAAGTACCAGCTCCACTAAGGTCAGCCAAATGTGTATTTGCTAAAGAGGTTTGCACAGCTGCATCGATCATGTCCTCCTCAGTCTCTGTAAGGCCTTCGTAATACACCCCCTCAGCAACCTCAAGCATCTCTTCATCCGTCTCAGCCTCGGATTCGAGATCACCCATCTCCTCAACTCTAATATCATCTCCGGTGGTAGCCGGAGGCATGTTTGGCTCAACTGACACATCGGGGATCTCCACCGTCCTAAAGATCATAGACATATCGGTGGACTTCAGTTGGTCCATATCTCTCCTCAGCGCAGCAATGACGGCCTTGAAAGCCATCACCTTCTCGGTGGCCTCTTGGCGACGCTCACACACCGCTATTCTAGCCGCAAGGGCATCAATGGTAGCGCTCAAGGGTGTCACAACATCAACAAGGGCTGCCTGAATCATGCCCTGGAGACCTCAAATCTGGCAGCACGACGATCGGCAGAATGAGCTAGCTGCCCCATTCGGAGTAATGCAGCCTGAGTGAGCGGGTCCGGGAGACAACAACAGCAGCAACTCTGGGAGGTAATATAGCAGTAGAAGAACTAGGGGGTTCAGACGGAACATCGCTGAATGTACCTGAAGGCCCAGGGGCTGGAGTAGGCAAATGTGCCTCTCCAGGTAATGTTTGAGGATCAACAACCGGGGATGTATCTACCGGGGCTGCCTTCTTCTTCTCCACCTGATCCTTTAAATATTCTACCTCGATCCTCTGGATATCAGTGGAAGATGTGGGAATCACTTTCACATCCTTCCTCGCATCTCTAGGAACCCGAGCCCGTCTGCACATCTCGGTGATCAACACCGGAAATGAAAGGGAGGTCTGTCGCTGCTTGGCTCTCATGACCATCTCATGTGCCATAATCATCCCTGGATTAATCCTTGTCCCATCAATGATGCAACCCAAACAGGCTGCCTTGGCAAGGCGGAGAATTAACTCGTTCTAGGATGGCATGATAGTATTGCTGATGAAGCCAAACCAGAACCTTGCAGCTACATTCAGGTCTTTCTTTTCTATTGGATCCCCTGTCTCCAACCACTTCGGAGTGCCATCAGATATTAACGGGGCTAACCACTTCTTCATGTTGTCCATCGTCTTTATCCTGATCATATGCAGGCAGTCATCTTCAAGTCTTGTAGTGCATTCTAGGACAACATTGATGGCAGTAAAATCACACTGCATCATCTTCCCCCTGACAACTACATAGTTAACCGGTTTAAATGTTGATGCCTACTTCTTTCTCAGTGGTATCATGGCCCATAAGCAGCGTAGAACTCCCGGACCGAATTTGGAATATACGGGCCACGGGGCTTGGTGAAGATCTAGAATTTATGAGACTTCAGACAGCTCATAATCTCTGGGTACCTGTCGATGACCCCAACAGTGGACAAACACTTTTCCTCAATGATTGCCCTCAACCCCTCAGTCTTTAGTCTATTCATAGATTTGGGAGGAGGACCCTGTACTGGTGGTGCTAGGACCACAACTTGTGCTGGAGATGGAGAAGGAGTAGTGGTGGCCTGAGGAGTCCTGATCCTAGACGGATCATTCATCATTTTGGATCGCAGCTCAACCCTCTGTGCTGCTATCATTTCATCATCATCAGGCTCCGAAGCTGCAACTTGCTGCTCCTGATGCTCACCCTCACTCTCAGAAGTGGTGAGGTGAGTGGTGTAGATACCATCACTATCGGAGCTGGCCTCTAGTGACGCAGGTGCCTTCCCTTTAACTTTGCCTTTCCCACCAGATATGGAAAGTTTGGTTGCTTTAGTCATGGAGGCAGCGACATCCTTGTTGATAGTTATCCCTTTAGCCTTCTTACGGGGTGTCATGTTTCTACCAGCAACTTTCGGTCTAGCTATGTTTGCGAAAACATAAAAAAGATTTAGAAACAATTCAATCAGATGCACAGAAAAATAGTTGTAGACAGACTCACCGAACCAGTTGGTGAGTCACCGAATCTCTTTGGCGAGCTAGATTGGGCTCGCTGAAAGGATTGGTTAAAAAATCTCAGAAAAATTTGGCATGTCGGAGATGGGAAGGCCTTTCGGTGAATCACCGACAACATTCAGTGAGCAAGCATTATCCCACTGAAAGTTACAGTGCAATTAAGGGTAAGGGGTGCAGACAAAAGGCAATCAAGAAGGACATTCGGTGAGTCGCTGAGTGCATTCGGCAACCTCAGGCTTCTCGCCGAAAGTTACAGAACTAAACTTCACATATAGCATGAAATTAAAGGTGATATGGGGAACTTCGGTGAACCGCCGAGTGGTTCAGCGAGCTCGACCCAACTCGCAAAACGACCCTAAGTGCCTACCTTCAACCCATCTTCTCAAATTCGACCCCGAAACCCTCGAAAATAAAATCAAAACATGCACCTATCAAATTAAACTAAGACCCATTACACCCATGCCCCCGGGATACTCAGACTTCTCCCGGTTTGGCCAAATTTGGCTATTTGACGACTATTGCCCTTAAGAATTACATCAACCGCTCCATCTTAAGCAAAATACGTCATTTGGCACAAATACGAGCTACTTAGACTTCACCCGACAAAACCCAACAACATGCAAGCACAACCCCACAATTTAAACCAATTTTTAAGGCACAAAACCACGAGAATTAAACAATAAAGGCAATACGGGTAAAATGTTTTAGTTAAAACAGGCAAAAACATATACAATTACAATTAGAGAGTCCCAGCACACATCATTATGAAAAAATCATTTCAAATGAGTACAAAATCGCTAAATTAAGATTCGAGGTTCGAAAAACCAACCTTAGATGCTGAATAATCAAAATTTGAAATGCTAGACAGCAAAGTTTCCAACTCCGAGCACAAATCCAACGACTAAAATGCGGTAAAAATGCAAAAATATTGAATACTAAAGTGCGGGTGTGAGTTTGGGAAGTTCAAAGTGAGGGAAAGTGAAAGAGTTTGAAAGTTTAAACCTTTGTCCTTTAAAAACCGTCCAGTTCTTGCCCATTCGACGATAGTTTTTGCTCGCCGACCCACTCGGCGAAACGCCGAGTGGGAACTTACCTCATCGAGTTTTACAGGACCTCCAGTTAATGTGAGGGTCCAAACAGTGGACTAGATCGTGATCGCCTGGTCGGCGACTCGCCAAGTTGCTCATGTGCTCGCCAATCTCTACCTTTCTAACACTTTCTACACTTCAACCTGCACAATCAACACACCATTATTTCTTAAACAAAAATAAAGTGATAAAACACTTGGGTTGCCTCCCAAGAAATGCCTTAGTTAACGTCGTGACACGACTTCCCCACTCAATCTTGATTTGTGGGGTAGAGATGAGACAACACATGACCCATTTGGGTCTCTAGCAGTTGAACATATATGGAATGGGAAGCAGTCATCTAATTCAGCAGTGAGACATTCTCTTTTATCTGATTCAACACTTTTTCGTGATCTTCAACTTTGTGAAGAATGAGAGAGAGTATCTCTTCTATTTGTCCACCCTCGTATACTTTAGGCTTGATACGCTCGTAAGGGGGAATGTATCGATCTTTTTTTTTGTCCGGTGCTTCCAATTCCAAGATCTTTTTGGCCACTAGATCCAGGCTGAGCTAAGTGTAGCCAAGATCTGGTCCTTTTCAGTCTCCTTGTTGGTCTTGGCCATGTGATCAAGGAGCTAGGCTGCTATTGCATAGAGTAGTCGTAAGAGACCCCCCAGAGACATTTGGTCAGCCAATCCTCTGTTTTTTGGACTAAGACCTCTATAGAAGTAGTCCAATAGCATGTTATTTGAGATTCCATGCACTGGGCATTGCAGTAATAATGACTTAAATCTCATCCACATCTCATGGATTGACTCACCCTCTATTTGCCTGAAACTTAGGATGTTATCTCTAAGAATCATCATTCTTAAAGGAGAGAGGTCCATTTGGTCACCATTGCTACAAGACATGCTCCGTTAATGCTGCTCTAAACAGTAACACGAAAAACCAAAACTAAAAATAAGTTCAAACTATAACTAACAAGAACAAAAATTTAACTTAACTAAAGAATCTTAAACAACACCACTCCCCGGCAGCGGCGCCAATTTGATTTCACGTATCAGGACACTTCTTCCAATTCTAAGTGTCAACGATCGTTAGTTAGTAATATAACCCAACTAAGTGAGTTGGGTCGAATCCCACCGGGAGTGGTACGTGCTTACGATTCAAGAGCCTAGTGAAAATATGTTTAAGTCAATCATAGGTAAAGACATATACAAATAAAAGAATATTTCAAATTAAGGGTGACACAAGTGTCAAATATAGGGGGGGGTTGATTGTAATTATCAACTACAACAACAACAAATAACATGAATAAACAAGTAAAGAGAAGGGTTCTTGGGATGTGAATGGATTATAGGCTAAGGTAGACCAATGGGTGATTGCAACTGATAGTAAATAGCTGTAAATCAATGACTAAGCTAGACTTTAATGGGGTAAACTTTCTCTCGAACAATTTACCCCGAATCAAATTGGTTTCTCTTGAACACCAATAAGCAGCACTTAAGAACAACCTACGCTTTAGTCCATTCACTCTCTCGAGCTGAATGTGTGGAAAAGGGTTTCAGATTCAATCTCTCGAGCTGAACCCATGACAACCCAATACCCACAGACCATCGAATCAGTAATCTTGGTTTTAAAACCTCTCTCTCGAGCAAGCCAAAAACACAAAGTTAGAATTGCATTTGAAACTACAACCCTTTTAAATTAAACCATAATTACTTATTGGAATCACTTTTAAACATCATTTAAACTATCAATTAACAATATCCAGCAGCTAATTCAACCCATAATCACATAATCAACACCCCAAGAATTGGGGTTTTAGCTAGACATCATAACAAGATATAGATCGTTACCAAATTGTGTTTCCATCAACTGGGTACGATTAGTTTCAACTTTACAAAGGTCAAGGTTGAAGAATCTCAAAGACCCAATTCCAATTTCTCAAAAATGGAAATCTTCAAAGCTAAGGAAAATATTGTCTCTAAACTCAGAATTCGAAAACTCCAAAAATTGATAATAATGAAAACTTGATACTAAACTAAGAATTTAGAAATGTATTTATAGTCGCCAAAAATATGTTGCGAATGACCATTTGGCGCAATAAGTCGGGATCGCCGATCCACTCGACGATCCGCCCTTTGGTGAATTCCATCGCCTTTTTGCTTTTGCCTTCAGTATCTTCAAGTTCTATAACTTTGAGCGATCTACCACTACATCGCGGAACCGTTCAGCGACTCGTTGATTGCTCCTTTCTATCACCGACTTGATTTTCTCCTTCAGGACTTGGCACATTAGAACTTTAGGCGATATCATGGGCATTCGGCGACTCGCCCACTGGGTTAGGTGATCATCAGGCCCTTTTTTCTTCGTTCTTTCAACTGCCTTGTTTCTCTTTGCTCATTAGTGTCCATGCTTTGTTCCAAAATCCAAATACCTAAAAATCAAGGATTTACACTAGTTATTGGCACAAAATATGCATTTGAGGACACTAAATCTATTAAAATAAAGTCCTAACTGAGTCCAAATCGTGGACTCATCAGCGCCAGAGAATGAAATTCAGGCACTGGGTTGGGGCGCTCTGGCTAGGGCGGCGCCCCAGCCCCTGCCTAGAAAACTCCAACTTTTCTTCTTCGTTTTTCAACTCTAAACCCCCTATTTCAACTTGGTTCTTTCCCCAAACACTTAGAATCGACTATATCCTCAATATATGTAAGATTCTACTCGTAATCACACCTAAATTCATGAATCAAATTCAAGAAACTTCAACAACAAGAACCCACAAGATTTCAAACAAATTATCATCAAGAACTCATAATATTTGCTTCCAAACAATAAAACTTTGCTGAATTGAATCATGATTGGTGCGTGGGTGAACTAACCCAACACTATGTAATCTCACATACCTCGTAGGATTGAATCCTTGACGAAATCCACAACCAAACTCGCAGGATCTTGACGAATCTTGAACTTTCTTCTCCTTTCTCTTCTTTTCTCTTTTCTCCGAGCCCTAGCGTGAATTTCCAATTGTCTAAACTGATCTAATTCTAATTAGACCCTAATTAAACTCCAAAAAATGGAATAAAATAATTGGGTAAGGAAAAGACCAAACTACCCTTCCAAAATCCGGATTGGACTTTCCTTATCCAAACAGCCCAACTTCAAATGGGCATATCTCACACATACAAAGTTGGAATCGCGCAAACTCGGCGGACTTGGAAAGATAATTCCAAGATATTTCCTACAGTATCTGGAAGCACACCTAACTCATACTGAGATAGGAGTTATGATCGTTTGAAGTTGACCACAAACCCACACTTAACTTAACTTCGTCAATTTTCCAGATTTTTCATTCTTTCCAAAAATCACTCTTTCCAATTCTAGCTCTTTGTAGTTCTTTAAATTAGAGGGATGTTACAATATCTCCCTTTTGGGAACAATCGTTCTCAAATGAGATTACTCTTAGTAAGGTAAGGGCGTAACATCAAACATTCAGTTCAATTCGGACACCCAACAAGCAAATCTAATACATCAAGTATATAATTCAAAGAGTACTAAGAAGAGAATTAGTACCTTGATCTGGAATTTCTTCGGGCTAAAAAAGATGTGGATATCTTTTCTTCATATCCTCCCCAGCTTCCCAAGTAGCTTCCTCAACAAACTGGTTCCTCCAAAGGACTTTGACTGATGCTACTTCCTTAATCCTCAACTTGCGGACTTGGCGATCTAGGATCTGAACCGGAATCTCATCATATGATAAGCTATCCTTGATACCAATATCTTTAGTAGGTATGATAAGTGAAGGATCACCCATGCACTTTTTCAACATGGAGACGTGGATTACCGGATGAACCGTTGTTAAGTCTTGTGGTAGCTCCAATTCATAAGCTATATTAGCAACCCTCTTGGATATTCGGTAAAGCCCAATATACCAGGGACTAAGCTTCCCCTTCTTACCAAATCTCATAACACCCTTCATGGTGAAACTTTCAAGTAGACCCAATCATCTACTTCAAACTCTAACTCTCTTCTCCTCACATCAATGTAGGATTTCTGACGACTCTGCGCTATTTTCAACCTCTCTTCTCCATAGCTTGATGAACTAAGTCTGTTCCTATCAACACAGCTTCACCAACTTCAAACCATCCAATAGGAGATTTGCATCTTCTCCCATAAAGAGCTTCATAAGGAGCCATATGGATGCCAGAGTTGTAACTATTGTTGTAAGAAAATTCAATAAGTGGTAGGTGATCATCCCAATTTCCTTTGAAATCAATCACACATGCCCTCAACATATCCTCTAAGGTCTAAATGGTGCATTCTGCTTTCCCACCAGTCTGAGGATGAAAGGCAGTACTTAAGTTCACCTTTGAACCCAAGTCTTTCTGAAAAGATTTCCAGAACTGTGTAGTAAATTGTGCACCTCTATCTGAAATAATGGAGACCGAAACTCCATGAAGTCTCACTACTTCTTGAATGTACAACTTAGCATAATCTTCGGCTGAATGGGTAGTCTTTACTGGCAAAAAGTGGGTTGATTTAGTCATTCGATATACAATCACCCAAATAGAATCATGTTGCCTGCGAGACCTTGGTAAACCTGTGATGAAATCCATATTGATCATCTCCCACTTCCATTCTGGAATCTCTATATTCTGAGCCATACCACCGGGGCCTTTGGTGCTCTATTTTAACTTGTTGGCAATTCAGACACTTAGCAACAAACTCTGCAATGCCCTTCTTCATGCTACTCCACTAATAGACTTCTCTCAAGTCACGGTACATCTTTGTGGAACCCGGATAGATATAATATTTGGAGCTATGAGCTTTCCTCCATTAATTCTTTTCTTGAAGTTCATCCACCCTTGGTACACACAATTCTACCTTGATACCTCAATACACCATCTCCCCCTTGTTCAAAAGCCATTACTTTTCTGCTTTATGGACATTTTGCCTTCAATTCAAGCAAAATGGGATCTTGGTCTTGCTTCTCTTTTACTTCTGACACTAATAATGATTCAGCCCCATTCATTACCACTACTCCTCCTTCTGTGGAATCCATTAGTCGAACTCCTAATCGTGCCAGTCTATGCACATCTTTCGCTAACTATTTCTTATCTTCCTCAAAATGGGTGGTACTACCCATGTACAATCTACTCAAGGCATCATCATCAACATTAGCATTACCTGGGTGATAAAGAATACTCATGTCATAATCCTTGAGTAATTCTAACCACCTCATTTGCCGGAGATTAAGCTCATTCTGACTAAACACATATTGAAGGCTCTTATGATCAGTGAACACATCTACATGAACACCATAAAGGTAATGACGCCATATTTTTAAAGCAAATACTACGACAGCAAACTCTAAGTCATGGGTTGGGTAGTTCCTCTCGTGAGCCTTAAGTTGTCTAGAGGCATAAGCTATAACTTTGCCATTTGCATTAACACACAACCGAATCCAACTCTGGACGTATCACAATATACAACAAAGCCTTGTGTACCTTCCGGTAATGTTAATACTGGGGCAGTAGTCAACCTCTTTTTCAATTCTTGAAAGCTTTTCTCACAAGCTTCAGACCATTGAAACTTAATTGTTTTCTGGGTTAACTTGGTCAAAGGAGATGAAATTGATGAAAATCCCTCGACGAACCTTCTATAATATCCGGCCAACCCCAAAAAACTCCTAATATCAGTTGGAGATGTGGGTCTAGGCCAATTCTACACTGCTTCTATTTTCTGAGTGTTAACTCTAATTCCATCACCGGAAACAATATGGCCTAAGAATGCCACAGACTCAAGCCAAAACTCACATTTAGAGAACTTAGCATACAACTCCTTATCCTTTAGAGTTCGGAGGACTATTCTGAGATGACTAGCATGATCTTCTTCATTCCTAGAATAGATTAGTATGTCATCGATAAACACGATAACAAACATATCTAAATAAGGTTTGAATACTCTATTAATAAGGTCCATGAACACTGCAGGTGCATGAAATTCAGGCACTGGGTTGGGGCGCTCTAGTTGGCGCAGCGCCCCAGAGCCCAACATTCAGAGTCCCATTTGGGGCGCTCTGGCTGGGGCGGCTCCCCAGGCCCCTGCCCAGAAAACTCCGACTTTTCTTCTTCAGTTTTCAACTCTAAACCACCTATTTCAACTTGGTTCTTTCCCAAAACACTTAGAATCGACTATATCCTCAATATATGTAAGATTCTACTCGAAATCACACCTAAATTCATGAATCAAACTCAAGAAACCTTAACAACAAGAACCCACAAGATTTCAAGCGAATTATAATCAAGAACTCATAAGATTTACTTTCAATACAATACGACTTTGTTGAATTGAATCATGATTGGCGCGTGGGTGAACTAACCCAACACAATGTGATCTCACATACCTCGTAGGATTGAATCCTTGGCCAAATCCACAACCAATCTCGACGAATCTTGAAATTTCTTCTCCTTTCTCCTCTTTTCTCTTTTCTCCAAGCCCTAGCATGAATTTCCAATTGTCTAAACTGATCTAATTCTAATTAGACCCCAATTAAACTTCAAAAAACGGAATAAAATTATTGGGTCCAAAATCCGGATTGGACTTTCCTTATCCAAACAACCCAACTTCAAATGGACATATCTTACACATACGAACTTGAAATCGCGCAAACTCAGCGACGTTGGAAAGATAATTCCAAGATCATTCCTACGGTATGTAGAAGCACACCTAACTCATCTTGAGCTAGGAGTTATGATCGTTTGAAGTTGACCAAAAACCCTCTTTCCAATTAGAGCTCTTTCTAGTTCTTTAAATTAGCGGGATGTTACATTTTATGACTTTCTTATTTTTTTATATTTTTCGGATGTTTACGAATTAAAAGTTTGATATTTTTCGGGAAGTCACGAAAAAATGTGAAATTTTGATATTTTATTCGTATCGATATTCTAAGTGACTAGTGCGATCCAGGAATTTTTTGAGGTGTTTTTACGTTTTTTTCTTGATTTATATATTTTTCGGACGTTTACGAATTAATTTTTTTTATATATTTTGGGAAGTCACGAAAAAAGTAAAATTTTGATATTTTATTCGTATCGATATTCTAAGGTGACAAGTACGATTCGAGAATTTTTTGATTTTTTTTGGGCAATCACGAAAAAATGTGAAATTTTGATATTTTAATCGTATCGATATTCTAAGGTGACTAGTGCAATTCGGAAATTTTTAAGGTATATATCTTTTTCTTGATTTTTATATTTTTCGGATGTTTACGAATTAAAATTTTTGATATTTTTTGGACAGTCACAAAAAAATGTAAAATTTTAATATTTTATTCGTATTGATATTCTAAGGTGACTGGTGCGATTCAGGAATTTTTTGAGGTATTTTTATGTCTTTCTTGATTTTTATATTTTTCGGATGTTTACGAATTAAAATTTTTGATATTTTTTGGGGTGTCACGAAAAAATTTAAAATTTTGATATTTTATTCGTATCGATATTCTAAGGTTACATGTGCGATTTGGAAATTTTTTGAGGTGCTTTAATGTCTTTTTCTTGAATTTTATATTTTTCGGACGTTTACAAATTAAAATTTTTGATATTTTTTGGACAGTCACAAAAAAATGTAAAATTTTAATATTTTATTCGTATTGATATTCTAAGGTGACTGGTGCGATTCAGGAATTTTTTGAGGTATTTTTATGTCTTTCTTGATTTTTATATTTTTCAGACTATTACAAATTAAAATTTTTGATACTTTTCGGGCAGTTACGAAAAAATGTAAAGTTTTGATATTTTATTTGTATCGATATTCTAAGGTGGCTGTGCGATTCGGGATTTTTTGAGGTGTTTTAATGTCTTTTTCTTGGTTTTTATATTTTCGGACGTTTACGAAATAAATTTTTTGATATTTAAAAATGTGAAATTTTGATATTCCATTCGTATCGATATTCTAAAGTGACTGGTGCGATTCGAGATTTTTTAAAGGTATTTTTATGTCTTTTTCTTGATCTTTATATTTTTTGGACGTTTATGAATTACAATTTTTGATATTTTATTTGTATCGATATTCTAAAGTGACTGGTGCGATTCGAGATTTTTTAAAGGTATTTTTATGTCTTTTTCTTGATCTTTATATTTTTTGGACGTTTATGAATTACAATTTTTGATATTTTTCTGGTAGTTACGAAAATATGTGAAATTTTGATATCTTATTCGTATCGATAATCTAAGGTGGCTAGTGCGATTCGAGAATTTTTTTACGTGTTTTCATCTCTTTTTCTTGAGTTTTATATTTTTCAGACGTTTACAAATTAAAATATTTGATATTTTTTCCTCACAGTCACGAAAAAATGTGCAATTTTGATATTTTATTCGTGTTGATATTTAAAGGTGAATGGTGCGATTCGGGATTTTTTGAGGTATTTTTATGTCTTTTTCTTGATTTTTATATTTTTCAGACGTTTACGAATTAAATTTATTTATTTTTTTGGGCAGTCATGAAAAATGTGAAAGTTTGATATTTTATTCGAATCGATATTCTAAGGTGACTTGTGCGATTCAAGAATTTTTTGAGGTATTTTTATATCTTTTTCTTGATTTTTATGTTTTTCAATCGTTTACAAATTAAAATTTTTGTTATTTTTCTAGAAGTCATGAAAAAATGTGAATACTGATACTTCATTCGTATCGATATTCTAAGGTTACTGGTGCGATTCGGGAATTTTTTGAGGTGTTTTTATGTATTTTTTTTGATTTTTATATTTTTCGAACCTTTACAAATTAAAATATTTGATAATTTTTGGGTATTCACGAAAAAATGTAAAATTTTGATATTTTATTCGTATCAATTTTCTAAGGTGACAAGTAAGATTTGAGAATTTTTTGATGTGTTTTTGAGTCTTTTTCTAGATTTTTATATTTTTCGAACCTTTACGAATTAAAACTTTTGATATTTTTCGTGCAGTCACGATAAAATGTGAATTTTTGATATTTTATTTGTATCGATATTCTAAGGTCAGGTGCGATTCGGAAATTTTTTGAGGAGTTTTTGTGTCCTGTTCTTTATTATTATATTTTTTAAACGTTTAGAAATTAAAGTTTTGATATTTTTTGGCAGTCATAAAAAATGTGAAATATCGATATTCTATTCGGATCGATATTCTAAGGTGATTGGTGCGATTCGGGATTTTTTTGAGGTGGTTTTATCTCTTTTTCTTGATTTTTAATTTTTTCAGACGTTTACAAATTAAACTTTTTGATATTTCTTGGGCAGTCATGAAAAAATGTGAAATTTTGATATTTTACTCGTATCGATATTCTAAAGTGACTGGTGAAATTTGGAAATTTTTTGAGATGTTTTTATGTCTTTATATTGATTTTATATTTTTCGGATGTTTACGAATTAAAATTTTTGATATTTTTCGGGTAGTCACGAAAAAATATGAAATTTTGATATATAATTTGTATCGATATTCTAAGGTTACTAGTACGATTCGCGAATTTTTGAAGTGTTTTTATGTCTTTTTTTAAAAAAATATTTTTCGGACATTTACGAATTTAAATTTTTGATATTTATTAAGCAGTCACGAAAAAATGTGAAAATTTGATATTGTATTCGTATCGATATTTTATGGTGACACGAGCGATTCGGAAATTTTTTGAGGTGTTTTTATGTATTTTTCTTGATTTTTATATTTTTCGGACGTTTACGAATTAAATTTTTTGATATTTTTCATGTAGTCACGAAAAAATATAAAATTGTGATATTCTATTCGTATCGATAATCTTAGGTGACTAGTGCAATTTGGAATTTTTTTGAGGTTGTTATGTATATTTCTTGTTTTTGATATTTTTAATATGTTTACGAATTAAAACTTTTGATATTTTTCGGATAATCACGAAAAAATGTGAAATTTCGTTAATTTATTCATATCGATATTCTAAGGTGACGGTGCGATTCGAGAATTTGTTGAGGTATTTTCATGTCTTTTTCTAAATTTTTAAATTTTTCGGACGTTTACGAATTAAACTTTTTGATGTTTTTCTGGATGTCACGACAAAAGTAAAGATTTTGATATTTTATTCGTATCGATATTCAAAGGTGATTGGTGCAATTCGCTAATTTTTTGAGATATTTTTATGTCTTTTTCTTGATTTTTATATTTTCGGACGTGTACAAATTAAATTTTTTGATTTTTTTTGGGTAGTCTCAAAAAAATGTGAAATTTTTACATTTTATTCGTATTGATATTCTAAGGTGATTGGTGTGAGTCGGAAATTTTTTGAGGTTGTTTTTATCTCTTTTTCTGGATTTTTATATTTTTCGGACGTTTACGAATTAAAATTTTTGATATTTTTCGAGCAATCACGAAAAAATATGACATTTTGATATTCTATTCGTATCGATATTCTAAGGTGACTGGTGTGATTTAGGAATTTTTTGAGGTGTTATTATGTCTTCTTATTTATTTTTATATTTTTGATATTTTTCGGGCAGTCATGAAAAATGTGAAAATTTTAATATTTTATTTGTATCGATATTTTAAGGTGACAGGTGTGATTCGGGATTTTTTTATATCTTTTTCTTGTTTTTTATATTTTTAGGAGATTTACAAATTAAAATTTTCGATATTTTTCAAACAGTCATGAAAGTATGTGAAATTTTTATATTTAATTCATATTGATATTCTATGGTGACTGGTGCGATTCTGGAAATTTTTGAGGTGTTTTTATGTTTTTGTCTTGATTTTTATATTTTTGGACACTTATGAATTAAAATTCTTGATATGTTTTAGGCAGTCGCGAAAAAATATAAATTTTTGACATTTTATTGGTATTGATATTTTAAGGTGACTGGTTCGATTCGAATTTTTTTTGAGGTGTTTTAATTTCTTTTTCTTGATTTTTATATTTTTTGGACGTTTAGGAATTAAATTTTTTGATATTTTCGGGTAGTCATGAAAAAATGTGAAATTTTTATGTTTTATTCGTATCAATATTCTTAAATGATAGGTGTGATTCGGGAATTTTTTGAGGTGTTTTTATATCTTTTTCTTGTTTTTTGTATTTTTTGGACGTTTTACGAATAAATTTTTTCTATTTTTCTCAGGCAGTCATGAAAAAATGTGAAATTTTGATATCCCATTCGTATCGATATTCTAAAGTGACTGGTGCGATTCAGGAAATGTTTGAGATGTCTTTTAGTTGATTTTTATATTTTTTGAACATTTATGTATTATATTATATTCGTATAAATATTATAAGGTGTGGTGCGATTCTGGAATTTTTTGAGATGTTTATATGTATTTTTCTTGATTTTTATATTTTTTGGACGTTTACAAATTAAATTTTTTGATATTTTTCGGGCAGTCACGAAAAAATGTTAAACTTTGACATTTTATTAGTTTCAATATTCTTAGTTGACAGGTGCGATTTGGGAATTTTTTTTGAGGTGTTTTTATGGCTTTTTCTTGATTATTATATTTTTGGAACGTTTAAGAATTAAATTTTTTGATATTTTTCGGGCAGTCATGAAAAAATGTCAATATTGATATTTCATTCGTATCGATATTCTAAGGTTACTGGTGCGATTCGTGAAGTTTTTGAGGTGCTTTTATTTCTTTTCTTGATTTTTATATTTTTCAAACGTTTACGAATTAGGAGTTTTGATATTTTTCGTGCCGTCACAAAAAAATGTGAAATTTTGATATTTTATTAGTATCGATATTCTAAGGTGACCAGTAAGATTTGAGAATTTTTTGAGGCGTTATATTTTTCAGACGTTTATGAATTAAATTTTTTGATATTTCTGGGCAAGCACGAAAAAATAAGAAATTTTCTTATTTTATTTGTATCAATATTCTAAGTTGACAGGTACGATTCAGGAATTTTTTGAGGTGCTTTTATATCTTTTTCTTCATTTTTATATTTTTCAAACGTTTACGAATTAAAAATTTTAATATTTGTCGGCAACCACGAAAAAATATGAAATATTGATATTCTATTAGTTTCGATATTTTAAGGTGAGTGGTGCGATTCGGAAATTGTTTGAGGTGTTTTTATGTCTTTTCTTGATTTTTATATATTTTGAACGTTTACAAATTAAAATTTTAGATAATTTTAAGCAGTCATGAAAATATGTGAAATATTGATATTCTATTCATATCAATATTTTAAGGTGACTGGTGCGATTCGAGAATTTTTTGAGGTGTTTTTATGTCTTTTCTTGATTTTTATTCTCTTTAGATGTTTACGAATTAATTTTTTTTATTTTTTTGAGCAGCAATGAAAAAATGTGAAAATTTTGATATTTTACTCGTATCGATATTCTAAGGTAACTGGTGCAATTCGGGAATTTTTTGAAGTGTTTTTATGTTTTTTCCTTGATTTTTACATTTTTGGATGTTTACGAATTAAAATTTTTGATATTTTTCCGGCAGTCACAAAAAAATGTAAATTTTTTTATAGTTTATTCGTTTTAATATTCTAAAGTGATATATGCGATTCGAGAATTTTTTGAATTGTTTTATGTCTTTTTCTTAATTTTTATATTTTTCGGACGTTTACGAATTAAGATATTCATATTCTTTGGTCAGTCACGAAAAAATATGAAATTTTGAGTTTTTATTCGTATCGATATTCTGAGGTGACAGGTGCGATTCAGGTATTTTTTGAGGTATTTTTCTGTCTTTTTCTTGATTTTTATATTTTTTGGACGTTTACGAACTAAATTTTTTGATATTTTTAGAACAGTCAGGAAAAAAAGTGAAATATTGACATTCTATTCGTATCGATAAATCTAATGTGACTGGTGCGATTCGGGAAATTTTTGAGGTGGTTTTATGTCTTATTCTTGATTTTTATATTTTTCGAACGTTTATGAATTAATTTTTTTATATATTTTTCAGGCAGTCACGAAAAAATATGAAATTTTGATATTTTATTTGTATCGATATTCTAAGATGACTTTTGCGATTCAGACATTTTTTGAGGTGTTTTTATGTCTTTTTCTTGATTTTAATATTTTTTGGGAAGTCAGGAATAAAATGTGAAATTTTGTTATTTTATTCGTATCAATATTATGAGGTGATTGGTGCGATTCTAGAATTTTTTGAGGTGTTTTTATGACTTTTTCCTAATTTTTATATTTTTTAGACGTTCACGAATTAAATTTTTGATAGTTTTCGGACATTGACGAAAAAATATGAAATTTTGATATTTTATTCGTATCAATATTCTAAGGTGACAGGTGCGATTCGGGAATTTTTTGAGGTGTTTTTATATCTTTTTCTTGATTTCTATATTTTTCGGATATATTCTAATTAAAATTTTTGATTTTTTTCAACCAGTCACGAAAAAATATTAAATTTTGATATACCATTCGTATTGATATTCTAAAGTGACTGGTGCGATTCAGGAAATATTTGACGTGTTTTTATGTATTTTTCTTTATTTTTATATTTTTCGGACGTTTACGAATTCAAATTTTCAATATTTTACTGGTAGTCACGAAAAAAATGTGAATTTTTATATATTCTATTCGTATCGGTATTCTAAGGTGACTGGTGCAATTCGGAAAGTTTTGAGATGGTTTTACGTCTTTTTCCTGACTTTTATATTTTTTGGACATTCACAAAAAAAATGCGAAATTTTGATATTTTATTCATTTTGATATTCTTGGATGACAAGTGCGATTCAAAATTTTTTTGAGGTGTTTTTATATTTTTCTTGATTTTTATATTTTTCAGACGTTTACGAATTAAATTTTTCGATATTTTTCGACCAATCACGATAAAATGTGAAATTTTGATATTTTAGTCGTATAGGTATTCTAAGGTAACTGGTGTGATTCATGTATTTTTTTGAGGTATTTATATGTCTTTATCTTGATTTTATATTTTTCAGACGTTTACGAATAAAAATTTTGGATATATTTCGAGCAGTCACGAAGAATGTGAAATTTTTATATTGTATTCGTATCGATATTTTAAGGTCACACGTGCGATACGGTAATTTTTTGAGGTGTTTTTATGTCTTTTTTTATTTTTATATCATTGGGACGTTTACGAATTAAAATTTTTGATATTTTTCGGGCAGTCAAGAAAATATATGAAATTTTAATATTTTATTTGTATTGATATTCTAATGTGATTGGTGCGATTTGGGAATTTTTTGAGGTGGTTATGTATTTTTCTTGATTTTGATATTTTTCATATGTTTACGAATTAAAATTTTTGTTATTTTTGGGACAATCACAAAACAATGTGAAATTTTGTTATTTTATTCGTATCGATATTCTAAGGTGACATGTGCTATTCGAGAATTTGTTGAGGTGTTTTCATGTCTTTTTCTAAATTTTTAAATTTTTCAGAATTTTTTTGATATTTGTTGGGCAGTCACGAAAAAATGTGCAATTTTGATATCCTATTCGAATCGATATTCTATGGTGACTGGTGCGATTCGAGAATTTTTTTAGGTGTATTTATGTCTTTATCTTGATTTTATATTTTTAGGACGTTTACGAATTAAAATTTTTGATATTTTTCAGGCAATCACGAAAAACTGTGAAATTTTGATATTTAATTTGTATCAATATTAAAAGATGACTGGTACAATTCGAGAATTTTTTGAGGTGGTTTTATGTCTTTATCTTGATTTTATATTTTTTGAGCAATCACGAAAAAATGTGAAATATTGATATTTAATTTGTATCGATATTATAAGGTGACTGGTGCGATTCAAAAATTTTTGAGGTGTTTTTATATCTTTTTCTTGATTTTTATATTTTTCGGACGTTTATGATTTAAATTTTTTGATAATTTTAAAGCTGTCACGAAAAAATATGTAATTTTTATATTGTATTCGTATCGATATTTTAAGGTGACACCTGTGATTCGAGAAATTTTTGAGGTGTTTTTATGTCTTTTTCTTGATTCTTAAATTTTTTAGACGTTTACAAATTAAAAATTTTGTTATTTTTCTCGCAGTCACAAAAAAATGTGAAATTTTGATATTTAATTCTTATCGATATTCTAAGATGAGTGGTGCGTTTTGGAAATTTTTTGAGATGTTTTTATGTCTTTTTCTTTATTTTTATAATTTTCGGACGTGTACAAATTAAATTTTTTGATATTTATCGGGCAGTCACAAAAAAATGTAATTTTTTGACATTTTATTCGTATTGATATCCTAAGGTAACTGGTCCTATTCGAATTTTTTTTTACGTATTTTTATTTCTTTTTCTTGATTTTTATATTTTTCGGACGTTTATGAATTAAAATTTTTAAAGTTTTTTGGACACTCATATAAAAATGTGAAATTTTGATATTCAATTCGTATCGATATTCTAAGGTGACTGGTGCGATACGGAAATTTTTTGAGGTGTTTTTATGTCTTTATCTTGATTTTTATATTTTCTGATCTTTACGAATTAAATTTTTTGATATTCTATTCGTATCGAGATTCTAAGGGTACGAGAGCGATTCCGAATTTTTTTGAGGTGTTTTTATGTCTTTTTCTTAATTTTTATACTTTTCGGACGTTTACGAATTAAATTTTTAGATAATTTTCGAGCAGTCACGAAAAAATGTGAAATTTTGACATTCTATTCGTATTGATATTCTAAGGTGATTGGTGCGATTCGGAAATTTTTTGAGGTGTTTTTATGTGTTTTTATTTCTTTTTCTTGATTTTTATATTTATCGGACGTTTACGAATTAAAATTATTTGATATTTTCCGGGCACTCACGAAAAAATGTAAAATTTCATATTTTATTCGTATCTATATTCTAAGGTGATTGGGGTGATTCGAGAATTTTTTGAGGTGTTTTTATGTGTTTTTATTTCTTTTTCTTGATTTTTATATTTTTCGGACGTTTACGAATTAAATTTTTTGATATTTTCAGGCAATCATAAAAAAATGTGAAATTTTGATACTTTATTATTATAGATATTCTAAGTTGACAGGTGCGATTCGGTAATTTTTTGAGGTGTTTTTATGTCTTTTACTTGATTTTTATATTTTTCAAAAAATTTTGAATGAAAATTTTTGATACTTTTCGGACAGTTGCGAAAAAATGTGAAATTTTGCTATTTTATTCATATCGATATTTTAAGGTGACAGGTGTGATTCTGGTATTTTTTTGAGGTGTTTTTATATCTTTTTCGTGAATTTTATATTTTCGAACGTTTATGAATTATAATTTTTGATAGTTTATCCGTATAGATATTCGTAGGTGACTGGTGTGATTCGAGAATTTTTTGAGGCGTTTTTATGTCTTTTTCTTGATTTCTATATTTTTTGGACGTTTACGAATTAAATTTTTCCATATTTTTCGGGCAGTCATGTAAAAATGTGAAATTTTGATATTTCATTCGTATCGATATTCTGAGGCGACACGTGCGACTCGTGAATTTTTTGAGGTGTTCTTATGTCTTTTTCTTGATTTTTATTTTTTTCGGACATTTCAAATTAAAATTTTTGATATTTTTCAAACAATCACGAAAAAATGTGAAATATTGATATTTTATTCGTATCAAAATTCTAAGGTGATATGTACGATTCGGGAATTTTTTGAGGTGTTTTTATGTGTTTTCCCTGAATTTTATATTTTTCGGACGTTTAAGAATTAAAAATTTTGACATTTTTCGGGCAGTCACGAAAAAATGTGAAATTTTTATATTTTATACGTATCGATATTGTAAGGTGACTGGTGCAATTCGAGAATTTTTGAGGTGTTTTTATGTCTTTTCTTGATTTTTATATCTTTCAGACGTTTACGCATTAAAATTTTTGATATTTTTCGGGCAGTCATGAAATATAGTGAAAATTTTATATTTTATTCGTATCGATATTCTAAGGTGACTGGTGCGATTCAGAATTTTTTGATGTGTTTTTATGTATTTTTCTTGATTTTTATATTTTTCGGACGTTTACAAATTAGAATTTTTGATATTTTTTGGGCAGTCACGAAAAATGTGAAATTTTGATATTTTATTCTTATCGATATTCTAAGTTGACAGGCGTAATTTGGGAATTTTAAAAGATGTTTTTATGTCTTTTTTGTGATTTTTATATTTTCGGACTACGAATTAAATTATTTGTTATTTTTCGGGAAGTCGTGAAAAAATATTAAATTTTGATATTTTTTCGTATCGATATTCTAAGGTGACTGGGGTGATTCATAAATTTTAAAGGTATTTTTATGTCTTTTTGTTGATTTTTATATTTTTTAGACGTTTACGAATTAAATTTTTTGATATTTTTCGAGCAGTCACAAAAAAATGCACAATTTTGATATTTTATTCGTATCGATATTCTAAGTTGACAGGTGCGATTCTTTGTTATTTTTCGGG
This sequence comes from Solanum tuberosum, assembly GCF_000226075.1. NCBI lineage: Eukaryota > Viridiplantae > Streptophyta > Magnoliopsida > Solanales > Solanaceae > Solanum > Solanum tuberosum. The sequence continues at coordinate 370,756 of NW_006239283.1, read as the reverse complement.
AAGTCGTGAAAAAATATTAAATTTTGATATTTTTTCGTATCGATATTCTAAGGTGACTAGTGTGATTCGAGAATTTTTTGACGTGTTTTTATGTCTTTATCTTGATTTTTATATTTTTCAGACTTTTACAAATTAAATTTTTTGATATTTTTCGGGTAGTCACGAAAAACTGTGAAATTTTGATATTTTATTCATATCGATTATTTTAGGTGACAGGTGCTATTCGAGAATTTTTTGAGGTGTTTTTTGTCGTTTTTTAACTTTTATATTTTTCGAACGTTTACGAATTAAAATTTTTGATATTCTTTGGGCAGTCACGAAAAATGTTAAATTTTGATATTTTATTCGTATCAATATTCTAAGGTAAGTGGTGCGATTCGGGAATTTTTTGAGGTGTGTTTATGTCTTTTTCTTGAATTTTTATATTTTTTCGGACGTTTACGTATTAAATATTTTGATATTTTTCGGGCAATCATGAAAAATGGTAAAATTTTGATATTCTATTCGTATAGATATTTTAAGCCTACTGGTGCAATTCGGGAATTTTTTGAGGTGTTTTTAGTTTCTTTTTCTTAATTTTTATACTTTTCAGACATTTACGAATTAATTTTTTTGATATTTTTCGAGCAGTCACGAAAAATGTGAAATTTTGACATTTCATTCATTTAGATATTCTAAGGTGACTAGTGCGATTCAAAAAATTTTTGAGGTGTTTTTATGTTTTTTTCTTTATTTGTATATTTTTCGGACGTTTATGAATTATAATTTTTGATATTTTTCGGGCAGTCACGAAAAAATGTAAAATTTTGATATTTTATTCGTATCTATATTCTAAGGCTACAGGTGCGATTCGGGATTTTTTTGAGGTGTATTTATATCCTTTTCTTGATTTTATCTTTTTCTTGATTTTTATATTTTTCGAACGTTTACGAATTAAATTTTTGGTATTTTTCGGGCAGTCTTGAAAATGTAAAATTTTGACATGTTATTTGTATCGATATTCTAAGGCTACTGGTGCGATTCGGGAATATTTTGAGGTGTGTTTATGTCTTTTTCATGATTTTTATACTTTTCAGAAGTTTACGAATTAAAATTTTTGATATTTTTCTAGCAGTCACTAAAAAATGTGAAATTTTGACATTTTATTCTTTCAGATATTCTAAGGTGACTGGTGTGATTCAAGAATTTTTTGAGGTATTTTTATTCTTTATCTTGATTTTTATCTTTTTCGAACATTTACGAATTAAAATTTGTGATATTTTTCGAACAGTCACGAAAAATAGGAAATTTTGATATGTTATTCGTCGATATTCTAAGGTGACTGGCACTACAAGAAAAAAGGCATTTCCCAACAATTTTTCTTGTTGCTATATATAAGATGTTGTTGCAAAAAGTACTTTTGGCAACAATATAAAAGTTGTTGCAATAAACACTGATGCGAAAAAGTTTTGCAACAACAAAATATATTGATGCCAAAAACTAACTTATTGCAACCAAAATAATTGTTGCCCTACATTAATATAGTTGTGGCTTATAAAAATTTTCGCAACAAAATTTAATGTTGCCACAAATTAACTTTTTTACCAACAATATCAGTTGTTGTAAAAAATTGACAAAAAGTTAGTTAATAATCTGTTAGAAGGCTTTTAGCAACAATAATTTTTATTGCAAT
>NW_006239283.1:335532-368942 GCF_000226075.1 Solanum tuberosum | reverse complement strand
ACAAATATTTTCTACACTTTTAGCAACAATTTGTGAATAACTGCTATATACACACACAATACACTTTTCTTTTAGAATTTTTTCACAAATATTTAGATTAAAAATTATATAAATTTGCAAAGGTCAATATAAGATTGATAGTCCAAAGAACTAAATACTTCTGCATGTTTGTACTTGTAAGAAAAAAGAATAAGCAAGTCATTAATTATATTCTAATCCTACTAGTAACTTTTGAATAATCCGATCTTCCAATAGTACTTGTATTGAAGCAATGATTCAATTATGCATGTCCATCTTGCAAATAAAAGATAAATATAATTATAATTTGACAAAGTATGTTATAAAATACACAAATATAAATCTAAAAGACAGATATTCATATGAATGCACTCACTTATACACCCAAACACACTTTAATCTCCTGATAAATCTCCTTATTTCATTTGCATTTAAGAAAAGAAAGTAATAATATAGGTGGATTCGAGTTGTTTGGGACTACTATGACAACTAAATAGTTTATGTTGGGAGTACTTTTCAAGATGCCACAGTACTACTATTAAATTTAGAGGTAATTGAATTACTACTAGACTCTATCTTGCTCAATACTATAATATTACTCCACTTTATATCAAATATATGATCCATGCGGAACAAGAGATATTTAGGCAACGTACCTCACTTGATTTCTTCTTTTCCAGCTCTACAATTTTTGCCTCAACTGATGATTTTTCACTCAAAAGCCTCTTCTTTGTTTCTTCTACGGTACGCAACATAGAACGAGCTTTCAGTTCTTCATGGATCTTTTCAAAAACCTGCAAGTGAAGTCACATGAGTTTGTGTTTTGTGCATACTAATCTGGACAATATATGAAGGCCAAATAATAATTTATAGCTTTACCTGATTATTTGCGTCAACCAACTCTTTCGAAATAGTTTTCTTTGAACCTTGAGAACTCAACTTTGGAAGCCGCATTTCTAAGCTTCGCTTCTCTGATAGGGCAGCCTATAAGGAATGGAGTAATAAAATGAATGATTGTCCCCTTAATAAATCAAATTTAATAACATTTAAAAAATACCTTAAGCTCTACATCTTTTTCATTGCACAACGAACTGAATTTATCACAATCATAAATAGCCATTTCTAAGTTTTGCTTCTCAAAAGTCAAGATATCTTTCAAGTTATCCAATTCTTTTTGCATATGTGATTCTTGGTTTTGCTTTCCCTGTAAATCTTCCTGCAACTGCTTATCAATACAAAGATTATAAGCTTGAAATAAATATATATCTAAAATAAGTTTATTACATATTGTGTTTTTATGTTGTAATTATAATGATAGATGGATATGCATAGAGATACAACACACAAGGAGATGAAAAATCTATTCCAATAATAATATAGCAAGTCAATGTTAACATAAAAGAACAATCTCTATTTTCATCTAATTACCAGCAACATATCCTTGTAAACAAAAACAAAATTTCAGCAACATATACTATTTTCATCTAATTACCAAATGTGATCCTCGAACAAACTAACAACATATGTTTTGTGATCAATGAGCAATACTCAACAATAACACTAGTTCAACATGTAGTAATAATAATAGTAATTAGAGTTTGCTTACCAAGAGAGGTAGGAGGACTAAACATCCTAGATGTTGCCTATTGGAACAATATAGCTATATGCAAGTTGCTATGGAATTTGTGCTGTAAAAAAGACAAGTTATGTGTCAAGTGGGTCCACTGCTATTAATAAAGGGAAATTCTATCTGAACAACCTAAGAGTATAGGCCATCTATTTTTCCAATGTACATATGTTGCTACCATATGGTCCAAGCTGTTACAATGGTTGGGAATAGATAGACAAGTAGAGTTGTTGATGCCATCTATAAAATGACCTTGGCTGCCGGTGTCTACTATGTTTGGATTGAAAGGAATAATAGTGTGTTCAAGGCTATGAAAACTGAACCCCGTAAGGTAATCCGGAGGATAATCCAAGAGGTTGTGTTCAGAGGATCACATCAAGCATGCCTAACAGCAGCCAATGCAAGTCTAAATTTTTACCCTTGAGAATAGAAACAATAGATATGAGACAGTTACTTACCCATTTGTCATTCATTAGACTTGCAGAACTTGTCTCCTTTGAACTAGTTGAAGCTGTAATGATATTGAAAATTGAAGCAAGAAGGCCATTCTGTTAAATATGGTACAAATTAATAACTTAGTATGTCGATAAAAGAAGAATAGAACGAGGACGAGGCGAAGATGTATAGTGAGAGTGAAAAAAATTTAAGTAGTAATGTAGCATCTACTAATTTAGCGATGTATACTATAAATAAATACCTTTGGATTCTGCAAATGAGATACTAGCGCCATCATGCTCTCCTTTAACAATTTTTGGTCATGCACTAAACGAACTTCCATTACTTCTCGATTTTTTCGCTCCTCTTCAAGTTTGATTCTTAACTTCCATTAGCTTGCTTTCTACACTCTCTCGTTTACGACGTTCTTCTTCTGTTTCCTTTGTTGTGCTTGAAGTTGTTCTTGAATTTCATTTCTAGATATTCTACTTGCTAACTTAATTCAAGATCATTGACCAAGAATGTACTTTGATTTTTCTCCCATTATTTGCACAAATGCAACATTAATAATAGGATCCACATCGGTAACCTCTTCAATTTCTTGAATTTTTTCAGCAACAACATCTTTCACTTTATCCTACAAAAAAGGTTATACTAGCTTTAACTCTCCATATTTATTTGAATAAACTCATTCTATGAATAAAGGTTAAAAAAAAGTACATTCACTTCAGCAGAAGCATTAGTAACCCATTGCCCATTTGGCTTCATGTGAGTTATTTCCCAAAGTTTTTGAAAATTCGGCTCTTTTCCAGTGGTTGTGTCCCTCTGTCAAAACAAATGAAATTATGTTATTGTTGAAATTGTAACTATAATCGATCAAAAGAAAGACATATATCTCACCACTTCATAAGACACTGCTTGAAATTTTTTTCTGCCGCAAATATGATTCACTTCTTGTTTTGCCTTGTTATTTTTGTTTCTTTCACTCATTTTCTGCATTGATTTTGAGTTTAGAAATTTATTTTGAATCTAAGTATACAAGAAGTCAAAAAGAAAACAAACAATATAAAAGGTTAAATTTTTCACTTTTAACTATCTTAAAATCATCAGAGCTGAAGTAGTCTACCAAGAATTTCCATTCAACTTCATTAACATCTGTTGGTATGTTTTGCAGACTCTCCTCTTTTGTAGCAAATTTCTTGAAATGATCATGATGTCTACTCCGACGATATCGATATAAATTTTTTGCTGTTTGAAGAATCGTATCCCGATTGTGTTGTATGTCCAGAAGCTGAAAGGTGTCCTGCAATCAAAATAGTATAAAATGTGTCTTAGTTAGTTCCCAACCCAGCCAACTGTAGTTCTCAAAAGTTCAACATCTTCTATATCAAATTTCTCGCTCAAATCTTTTCATAAATAAGTTAACATAGTGCATTTGAAGGACTCTTTTCCACAACAGTTGCTAGTTTTACATTTTCCTTTGGTCAACTTTCTTAGTAAACACACTCGGAATGAAATTCCATTAGCGCGGTTAGCTCTGGCATGCCGAGTTTCATCTAGAATGACCTTTGATTCGGTTTCCGAGGCAGCTAGGATAATTTTGTGGCATTTAGCGTTTTGTATGGTAATTCATTATAACCATTGACTTTGGGTTGTTGCTGGTGCAACACTGAATGCAGGAGGCCACAATCTAAGACCTCCACGTTCACGAGGCCTTGGCCGCATTCGTGGAGGGTCACCTCATTTTCCTTTCATATTCATGGGCCTCTTTAAAGAGGAAAAAAATAAAGGTTTATTTAGATGCAAGGAAGGGCCATCGTAATTTTAATCATCATCAACAAAGCAAGAAATGTTATGTAAAGTAACCATATAGAGAATGCTAACTGAGGCAAACACCCAAACTCATAGAAGTCAATGACTATTTTGTTTCACTTTTACTTGTAGAATGAGAAATCATTAACTGGTCACCAGTAGCACTTCAGAGATACAGAAAAGTACTATAAAATGTTGTTAACAAGGCTGTCTCATGGACATGGGTGTCTGAAATGAGTTGGTGTTGTTCTTTTGGCTATGGTCGTGGGAGGTGCTATCGTGTCACAGATTAGAAGGGTTGAGATTGGAACAAGTTTCCAATTTTTCATAATGCCCCACAAATTTTCTAAGTAATCTGCAACAGATGAACTGGACATGGAGTGTTCTTTTTTAGCAGTTACTGGTCTCAGCAGCAACTGAAAATATTAGTTCACAAAACTTAGAAGTAACTTTGAAGAAACAAGTAGCTACTGAACCAGAATATGGAGATATAGTTGAACATCCTCTGTTGATATCTAACTTAGTATTACAGATTTTTTTCATGCTATCATGATTCCTGAGTTCATTTACAGTTGATCAACTAATAAATTATTTTTGTTCAAGACAGTTTGTGTTGGAAAATTTAAGATTTCCAACAGCATGTTCTCTAGACATAGTTGAGGAATAACTAATAAAGAAGCTAACAAATTTCATTTGATGAGATTCAGAGATAAACACGAGAGAAAAATAGTCCATAGGTACAAAATCAGTGAGGAATACATTAAACAAATGATCAAATGCTAGAAGAAAAACTACATTAAACATCAGTTGATGCAGATTACAATGAATATGGAGGTCAAGTAGCCAAACTTTCTTCGATGAGATAATGCCCTATTGAGATATTCTTTAAATGAACCAAAACGTTAAATTGGGAGAATGGTCAAAGGAAAAGATTCAGCCAACAAGAGTGTGAAGAAGATGTTATACGAGATTGAATTCAATTGAATGGCATTTCATTGAGCAAATGTTATAGGAGATTGGATTTCATAGTATGATGGTTAACTGGCTATAAGAACTGTCAGCAATACATTTCATATTAATGGTGCCTAATCAGAAACTATCAAAGTTAAGAGAGGTCTCAGACAGGGCTCCAGGCAAACCTAATCTCAAATAGGGCTCTAGGCAAGAGGAGATGAAACATCTGTGCAAATACTCAACAAGTTTGAGTTATTTTCAGTAGCTTTAGGACTCCATGAAAACTTAAGAAAAAGTCAGGCTTATTTTGGAGGAGTAAGTAGTCATATTCAACAGAGGATATTGGGAATACTAGGGTATGAATTTGGAGAGTTGCCTTTTAGGTATCTTGCAGTCCCTCTACCAGAAGATTAACAATTCTACAATGCAAACCATTGGTCAACAAAATCAGAGCTAAAATAAGCACATCGATGGTAAGACCCTATCATATGCAGGGATAATCCAACTTATCAAAGTTGGATTGCCTGGTGTACACGTTTATTGGGAAAACAACTAGAAAATGATCAAGATACTACAAAGAAAGAAAAAATACATTGAAGGAAAAGATAGTTGAACTTCTTCAACGAGATAAAAGAGACATAGAACTACATTACCAGAAATATCATTATTGAACATTTACCATTTCAACAAAAACAACAAAAAAGGTACAGAGAGGTAGAAAGCCAGAAACACTACTGTGGGCCATTTACCATTTCAACAAAAGAAAACGATAGAGAGCTACGATAATAAGAAACACAACTAATGATTTAGGCATTGGCTATCCATCAACAACTAGCTTCAACTTTAAATTTCAAGTTAAATGAATAACACAAACTCTTGTTAATGGTTATCAATTAGAAAATGATCAGATGCTAGAAAAAAAAGAAAAATTACATTGAAGGATCAGTGTTTGTACATTAGAATGCATAAGAAGGCCAAGTATTGACCGTTTACCAATTCAACAAACAAAGAAGTCAAGAAGCTATGACGATAATCAGAAATACAACTATAATGCAAAAGAAAGCCAAATAGCTGAACTTCTTCGACAAGATAAAAGAGACAGAGAACTAGATAGTCAGATATATCATTACTAACCATTTACTATTTCAACCAAAAAAAGACAAAGATAAAAGTACATTACCAGCATATAAGCAACAATCCTATTCTTTGCTAGATCAGGAACTCCCTTCCAATTCTTGACATCATGTCTAGTATTATGGAGAACATTCACTGAGAGCTCGGTAATAAAATCTTTAGCTCCAGGATCTACTGCAACTGTTCGATATGGTGGGATAATCACCTTCAACTTTCCATTGTCATTTTCCTTACGTTTCTTTTGGGTTGAAAGCCATGTTGTCTTTCCTCTTCCCTTTCTCTTTTTTTCTTTAACAATACATAGAGATATTAAAATATATGTAAATAAAACATATATGATCTAGATATTTTGAAGAGATACAATTTAACAAATGGATAAACTTACCTGGAGGCAGGATTGCGCTTACATCGGCAGTTTCACTATCATTAGAAATATGCATATTTTTCATCATCATTGGCTGCAACCACAACAACAACAAACCAAGTAATATCCCACTACATGATTAGCTGTAACATACTATAATATTATATAAATAAATACTAGTCAAAATTACAAATCATAAAAGTAAAAGATAGCAATTAAAAAACAAAAGCAATGCCAAAATGATGAAGTAATAAAATAGTGTTAAAAAATTGAGAGAAACAAATAAAGTTTCTAAGCAAAAAGATAAAGAAATATGGGAAAAGTAAAAAATATAAATTAACTATTTCGGTAAGTGAAAAACAAAACTTCTACGGACAAACTGATTCAAACAAATTTTATCTTGATGACAAGTTGAAAATCAAAATCAATCATCATCCTCAACTTCATCATATTCACTAGTATCTTCATCTATTGCAGAATCACTGAAGTTATCTACATTTTCATGATCAGGCTCATCTATAACTACTAAGTCCGCTTCTTCCTCGTTATTGAGAGAAGGTGCTTCAACACTCACTCCATTAATATCTTCTCTTTCTATTCTGATGTTATCATTCTCCAACTCTAGTTCTTGATTTGTTTCTCCTCTTTCAACTAAGTCAATCAATTGATATTGTTCCATTTCATCTTTTTGTTCGGGAAGATCATACAAATTTCGTGGTCTTACCCTTATCATTGAATGCCATTTTTCACTTTGACCATGTTTCACATAATACACTGATTGAGCCTTTGAGCCTAGAATGAATGGATCACTTGTGTAATGAAGTCGTGTTATATCTACACAGACAAATCCATATTCATCTTTTTTGTAACCTCTACTTTGACTACGACCTTGAGGAGGAAGTTCAAACCAATCACATTGAAATAACATAACTGATTTATTGTTCATATATTGGATCTCTAAAATTCTTCTTATCCTTCCAAAATAATCAACATTTCCTGTATGTTCATTACTCTTCACAACCACACCACTATTTTGATTTTTCAAACCTAGCTCAGATTCCATTGTTCGAAATCGAGAACCATTCAAGATATATCCGCTATAACAAAAACCTCGAGGATCTGGAGGTCTTGCCAAAATTAGTAATTCTTCAGTAATTCGGTTATCACCATTTTCCTTTAATTGTATCACTTGTAGTATTTTAATTTCAAAATCACAAATAATATTAATGTTATTTTAAAAAATAAATTTACAAATCATCAAATGAAAGATTTTACCTTTTTTTCAAACCATAAAGGAAATTCCTCCTTGTGTCTCTTTGCTACATTTCTATTATTCTCCTTTGTTAAAATTTCTAAATGTTCCCTATAGATTGTGGAGATTTGAAATTTTTTTTTAAAAAATAGAACACAATTGTTAAGTGTTTGTAAGAAAATGATGTAAAGGTGAAACATATCTTACTCAATCCAAGGTCTGACTTCCTCACAATTTTGGAGAATGTAAAAATGAGCCTGATTGATTTCTAAAGTATTCAAATTTGTCCAGAAACCTCCTGTTAGTGGTTTACCATGACAATTAAATATAGATAAGCTATTGTGATCAATGTTAGAAGAATTAGAATTCCTATCTGGACGATTTTTCTTCGTTTCCATATCACTCAAATATCTAGAGAACAATGTAATGCACTCTCCTGCAATATGACCCTCAACAATTGATCCTTCTACACGATAGTTGTTGCGTACATAACCTTTCAAGGTTCGCAGAAATCTATGAAGAAAAATATTAATATTTAATAAATTAATTAAAGAATAGATTTAAAAAGTAAGAAACCAACCTTTCAATGTAATACATCCATCGAAATTGAAGAGGACCACCCAACTTTGGCTCATTTGCCAAATGAATTGCCAAATGAACCATAACATCAAAGAACGTCGGCATGAACACACGTTCTAATTTACATAATGTCACTCGTATGCTTTTATCTAGCTGATCTATCTTCTCCACATATAACTCTTTAGAACACAAATCATTAAAGAACAATGACAATTCAATTAATGGGTCATGTGCATCTTTTGGTAAAATTTCTTTAATGATAAGTGGTACAATACGCTGAAAAAGAACATGATGATCATGACTTTTAAGCCCAAAAGTTTTAGCTTCCTTGATACAACGATGACCAATGTTAGAAGCGTAAGCATCAGGAAACTTAACTTCTTTCATGAGCTGACAAAATTGAATCCTTTCCGCCTTAGACATTGTATAACTTGCTGGAGGAAGTATGTATTTATCCCCACTTTTTATGGGATGGAGGGACTTTTTTATCTTCATTTCTTGTAAGTCCAATCGAGATTTCAGGGTGTCCTTTGTTTTTCCTTCAATATCCAACAACGTACCTAACACACTTTCACTAATATTCTTTTCAATGTGCATCACATCCAAATTATATCTCAACAATAAAGTCTTCCAATATGGAAGTTCAAAGAATATACTTTTCTTTTTCCAATTATCATATCTTTCCGTATCTTGTTTTCTTTTTCTTGTGTTGTCAACGGTGGACCTTTGTGAAGAGGTATTAAGTTGCACAAACACATCTTCACCACTCAAAGCATGTGGTGCAGTTCTTTCTTCCTTTGTGTTATCGAAAAAACTTTTATTTCGACGATAAGGATGATTTATCTCCAAGAACCTACGATGACTAGCATTGCTTTCGACCATGTTTCAAGTAAGCAGAGCAAGTATACACATGACAAACTGGACAAGCTAATTTACCTTTAGTGCTCCAACCAGATAAAATACCATAAGCAGGAAAATCATTGATTGTCCACAACAAAGAAGCATGTAATTGAAATTTTTGTTTCATAAAAGCATCATAAGTCTCAATTCCATCCCCCCATAAGATTTTCAAATCATCAATCAAAGGTTTGAGATACACGTTAATATCCATACCAGGACCTTTCGATCCAGGAATAAGTAAAGACAACAAAAGATTAGACTGTTTCATGCATAGCCATGGGGGGAGATTATATGGAATCAAGATAACTGGCCACATGCTATATGAATTACTCATTAAACCAAAAGGATTAAAACCATCTGAAGCAAGTCCAAGTCTTACACTACGAGGATCTGAAGCAAAATTTGGATATTTTTCATCAAAACTTTTCCATGCTAAAGAGTCAGCAGGATGTCGTAACACTCCATCATCAACTCGTTCATCCTTATGCCACCTCATTTGTTTTGCGGTTCCTTTTGTCATAAACAATCGTTGTAATCTAGGTATAATAGGAAAGTATCTAAGAATCTTTCTAGAAATTCCTTTCTTTTTGTTATTCAAATTACCTAAAGCAACCTCACTATTGGCATCTTTTTCTTTTCTCATTGTCCATCTTTTTTCACCACATTTAGGATATTGTTCAAGATCTGCATATTCCTTTCTATATAAGATACAATTATTAACGCATGCATCTATCTTCATATAATCTAAACCCAAATCTTTAATTATCTTTTGAACTTCATAAATAGAATTTGGGAGCACATTTTCTTTAGGTAAAGCATCACTAAGTAATTTCAACAAAGAGTCAAATGAAGTATTACTCCATCCATGCATACACTTCATTTGAAAAAGACGCACTATAAAAGAGAGTTTGGAGAACTTTTCACAACTTGGATACAATCGAGTTTCTGCATCCTTCATTAACTTATAGAATCTCTTAGCTTCTGCATTAGGCTCTTCGTGTGGTGACTCAGTTGTCTCATCAAAGTCACAACTATTATTGGGAACACCATGATATATATCATGCAACATTTCAAAAATAGGAGCATAATCTTTTTCTAAATTTGAATCTTCACTAATATTTGTTTCATCATCTGAAGATAGATCAAGCTCACCATGATGAATCCACTTTTTATAAGTTTAATTCATTCCCAACCTACATAAATATGTTCTCACTTCATCTCGCGTTTTCCAAAGAACATTATTGCATTTTATGCACGGACATTGAATTCTTACACCAACCTCAAGATTAGAAAATGCAAAATTCAAAAATTGCTCCACACCATTTAAATATTGCGGTAACGCTCTATTTCCAATAAGTATCCTAACTTTTATCCATTATGTACTTACCTACAACAATTTTTAAATCAATTAATATAAAGTTATATGATTTTTAATTAAAAAAAAATAAAGAAAGAAAGTGTTAGAGAAAAACTTCATATTATGAAAGGTCAACATAGAAACTAGAAAGTGCTTTTAAGACCAGTAATTCTATTTTGTATATCTACATCTATGAATATCTTCAAAAATCATTCATATATCTACAACCTCTCATACAAAAGAGTATAAAATAGATAAGATTAGAATAGCTAAACAATTTAAATTCAAATCTACATGTGATATTTCAATACCAATATAAGCAACTTAAAAAAAAGATCGCTTATAAATGAGTGGTGCAACTAGTACTAGGACATATCACGTGTATCTTTACCATATAACAGAAAATAACCTGTATGAAAGTGTTCTAAAGATAGCTATGCAGGCAAGTTATATGGCATATCTTAAGTGAGAATATAATAAATTCATAGTTACCAATGGCAACAAGTTGGTCAACCAAATCTTCAGACAAGAATACACATGACCAAACTGTATTACATCAACATCACTTCAAAATGTAAGGAAGAACTAAAATAAAAGAGTAAATTGTGATCACACCTGTTTACCACTGGAAACAGGTCGCAGTATTGCTCCAGCACCTACAACTTTAGCTTTAGCTATGGCAATAGATGGAAGATGAGACCCTGCAAAACAATAAACCATGCTAAGAATATTCATATAATTAATCTAAATTCTTAGATTATTCAACAAAACAAATGCTATCACCTATGAGAAGAAAAGAAAATTCAGTCTTGAGAGACCATACCTTAAAACTAATGAGGTGTTAGAAGAAAAGGTGCAATATAGTACAAGGAACAAGCTTTCAGATGCTATGTAGCAGCACAATGTATCATAAACATAATCGTTGACTCTGAACTATCAATGGGTTTGGAAACTCGACAATGAAGATCACGATGTCAAACTATACCAATAGATACCAAAGATAATTATCTCTTTTTTTAAATGTTGAATAGACTAGTTTTTGGTCAAAAACTAAATTTCGTAAAAGTTTAAAAAGCAACAGCAGACACTAACCTAAACAAATCTTGCACTTAAAATAAAAAATAAGACACACACATTAATCAATCAACAGCCACATGCATTCCCACTAGATAAAAACAACCCAAATTAATATTCGCACCGACTTTCGGCCTTGCAGTCCCTCTCAACACCCCACACCCAGTCGTTTGGGGGCAGTTTCCAATTTCACAAAGCCCAATTATCGGCAAAACTAGAGACGTCAATGTCAGAATGTCTTGGTCATTAGTAAACATTTTTGCCCAAATTTTCCTTACTGTAACCGCAAAAAATAGAGCAGAAAGTCCCAATATGAAGCTACCAACAAGGCCTACAATTGCTGCAATTTTCGCTTTGTTTGGTTGTCTAGCACCTAACTCATTGCCCACTCTTGTTGATATACTGAAACTAAGAGATGGCAGAAACATATAAATCAAAGATGTTGTTTGAATTAAAATTTCCATTGATGCAGCTGTAGCTCTCGAATTTATCAAAAGTCGGCAGAGCAAAATCATGATTTCGTACGACCACCATTCCAGGCAAACCGAAATACAACTAGGAATCCCATCCCACTAATCTCTCCAAAGAGACTAAATCAAAAGCAATTGAACTTTAACAATGCAAATCAAATTTTACAAAATAACCTAGGAGACTAAATCATAAGAAAATCATATGCAAGAATCCACCAAACTCTGTGAAAAGAAACTAAATCATAAAGAAAACTCACCAGATAGACTTCAAGAACAACGTCTTCTTTAGTAAAACAAGAACGAGAAACCTAGTTTCAGTTTTCCCCAAAACTGAAGAGGCGCAAGTTTTGGCAAAGGAAAATAAAAATTCTTAACTTCTACAAAAAAAAATTGGCAGAAACAAAAAAAAACCGCGATTGGATTGGCGGAAAACTAAAAGTAATCTATTTTTTGCCACAATGTTTTAAGTTATTGTCAAATTAAATATATTAGCAACTATAATAAAAAACATTGTTGTCAAATATTTTTTAAGATAGCAACAAATTAATTAAATTCCATTATTAAAGTTGGGCAACAATATCATTATTGTTGCAAAAACGTTGTTGCAATATTTTAATATTTGAAACTTATTATATTAATTATTATTAACAATATAATATCGCAACAATACTAACATATTTGGCAACAACAAAAATATTGTGGTTAAAAATTAAAAGATATACCAACAATTAAATCAAGTTGTTGTGATTTATCAATATAAGCCAACAATAATATAGTTATTGCTAAAAAATTGTTGCTAACTCCATAATTTGTTGTAGTGTGGTGCGATTTTGGATTCTTTTAAGTTGTTTTAATGTCTTTTTCTTGAATTTTATATTTTTCAGACGTTTACGAATTAAATTTTTTGATATTAAAATTTTGATATTTTATTCTTATCGATATTCTAATTTGACTGGTGCGATTCAAGAATTTTTTGATCTAATGTGACTAGTGCATTTCGATAATTTTTTGAGGTATTTTTATGTCTTTATCTTGATTTTTATATTTTTCAGACGTTTACGAATTAAATTTTTTGATATTAAAATTTTGATATTTTATTCTTATCGATATTCTAATTTGACTGGTGCGATTCAAGAATTTTTTGAGGTGTTTTTATGTCTTTTTCTTGATTTTTATATCTTAACGGACGTTTACGAAGTAAATTTTTTGATATTTTTCGGGCAGTCACCAAAAATTGTGAAATTTGGTATTTTATTCGTATCGATATTCTAAGGTGACTGGTGCGATTTGGGATTTTTTTGAGGTGTTTTTATGTCTTTTCCTTGATTTTTATAACTTTCAGACGTTTACGAATTAAAATTTTTGATAATTATCGGGCAATCATGAAAAATGTGAAATTTTGATATTTCATTCATATTGATATTCTAAGGTGATTGGTGCGATTCGACGTAATTTTTTCGATATTTTTCGGGCAGTCACGGAAAAATGTGAAATTTTGATATTTTATTTGTATAGATATTTTAAGGTGACTAGTGCGGTTCGTGAATTTTTTGAGGTGCTTTTATGTCGTTTTCTTGATTTTTATATTTTTCGGGCGTTTACGAATCAATATTTTTGATATTTTTCGGGTAGTCTTATACTCTCAAATTACACCCCCCTAAAGAAGCATAAGCGATTGTTGTCAAATAAAGAACCCAACTTGTAGGTTGGTGTCGATTCCACGAGGAATATGGTCTAGACTTAAACTTAACTCATGATTATTTCCGTTTAGCCAAACTAGTTCCGAAAACAAGTAATTAAAGGAGGGGGGGGGGGAGGGGATTTGTGAAACAAATAGTTGAATGTTGTTAAGTAATAAGTGAGCAAGATTGGAACTTTGTTGTTATCAATGAGAGGGAGAAACTAGGGTGTA
The DNA here is from genome assembly GCF_000226075.1 of Solanum tuberosum. Taxonomy (NCBI): domain Eukaryota; kingdom Viridiplantae; phylum Streptophyta; class Magnoliopsida; order Solanales; family Solanaceae; genus Solanum; species Solanum tuberosum. The sequence goes on along the minus strand of NW_006239283.1, from coordinate 355,054 downwards.
TGTGTTCCCCATAAGCTTATAACGCGGTAATCCTAATAATAGTAATCATTTCCTAGTGTATCACATGAAAAGTGGTAAGATATGTATCCCTAAGTGATTTGTCCTCCAAATAGGGAATTTCACCCCGCACCTTAGTTCAGCTACGTGTGTATAATTTACTAACCCTTACCTTTACCTCAGATTAGACATCACATCAATGTATGACTTAGTTTTCACTCTCGCACCAATTGACATTAGACTATTAGATAGTATCACACTAAATCTCTATTGATAATTATTTTCTTATTAACTACCTCCTTGGTCCGGCAAGTAGCAACAAGGCGAGTTCTAACACGTGCACTCGTTAAAAATACTTCTAAACGAAAGAATAACCAATGCATGCATCAACACTAGTCAAGAATTACTTAGTTACTATTCATACGTTGTTAATCGCTCGTGGTTCCCACAATCCTAGTTGTGGATTTATCTACTCATGCTTGAAAGAACACAATTCATGAACTTGCGTATTGTGTAGAAGAAACCTGTAATCTCCAATTGAAATTCAAAGCAAAAATCTTATAAACCGAAATCTGGAAATCAAATTGCTAAAGTTTGCAAGTTAATTCCCAAGAGAGTACCAAAAACTAGAAGTAAACAACAATGTCTAACCTCCAAAAACGAGGTTTACATACCTATTTATAGAAAAACATGTCCTAAACAAAAACAAAACGAAATAAGGAAATAAACTGTTGGACGCGGCTTCGATCGACGAGACTGACTTACGGATCGTGGATCGACCTATGGTCCGTAGGTCCCTTCCGTAGGTTAATACTTAGAACTTTTTCCACAGAGGCTGGAACCTTCAACTCCCAGATACGAATGACGGATGTGCAGTACGGACCGTAGGTCGCCACACTTAGAACTTTTCCTCAGGTACTGGAACTCTCAATCTCTAAATCAATCGACGGTTGTGCAGGACGGCCCGTGGGTCGATCTACGTTCCGTCACTCTCTTCCGTAGTTCCATACTTGGTCAGATTTCCCTGAGGATCATTCCACGTCAGCCTAACGACAGACCGTGACTGGACCTATGGTCCGTAGGTCACTTCCGTGGGTGGCTCCTTCCGCAGAATTTCAGCTGTCATCTCTCTCAACCTCGTCCAAGCCTATTTCCTGCAAATATAACATAATAAAATTTAATTCTAATAAAAAATGTCCCTATACACACAACTCTTAAGTGAAATGTATTAAAAATACCGTAAACTCACGGTATATAAACACCCTCAACTTAAATTCGTTGTTTGTCCTCAAGCGACGCACTAAGACTCTAAACGACACTTGTGTAGAAGCAGACATACAAACTCAAGCAATCACATGGCTATTTCAATCCATTCCATTTTCTCAATGCAAATCTTTTCTCTTAGACTCAATAAGCTAACTCATGCGGATCAAGATATGACAAAGATCGACCAAAAGACAACACAACATACACTTTTTCACAATCATCAAGGTACCAACTTTTCGACAATGTCACTAGTGCCCTCACTTCAAACTAAATATTTTTCACACAGAAGATATGAATTTCGAGTTTTAGGATTCATTCAACACTCACACTCAGAAGTGACTTCAAGTACAGTTAGTGCTCAATACCATAGGCTAGCCCTTATTTTCACTGCTTAGACTCTCCAAACTAGTTGCTAGGATCACTATAGAACTTTCTTAGCTTGTAACATAGGCTCAGGGTCAGGTCTGGTACATTTGGGTACTTTTTAGTGACTTTCTGCCCTCCTTGACATTTCATTGGCTTTTTACCTCTTTTCTCAACCTATTTTTGACATCCTTGCCTTTCACTTTCTTTCCCTTGACTCTTTTCAACATGGATGTGACTTTTTGACTTTGTGGTTCTTATTTTTCACTTTCTTCTTTTTCTTTCACTTTATTTTTCCTTATTTTTCTGCACTTTTATTTATTATCTTTTTGCTTATTTTACACAAAGTCACATCCTCCTTTATCTTTTCTTTTTTTCTTTTTAGCACAAAACTCTTTTCATACCCTTTTTTTCTTTCGATTTTCTCTTTCATAGCTACCCTCAACTTATGGATTTTACATTAGTTGAGGTGCACAATATCCGATGTCTGACCAGGGCCAAGATTGAGGTAACTTTTTGCATTAGCCACCCTCAACTTAGGCTTTTGTCCTAAGTCAAGATGCACATGTCTAAGGAGGGACCGGGGCCAAAACAATTATTTTAGGAAAGGTGAGTTAGGTGAATCAAAAGAAATGGTCTATTTTAGGCTCAAATATTTGGATCAAAAGGAACATTAATTGCATTTGGTTGGATCATTTTAGGCTTATGTGGACTAATTTGAACAAGGGCCTATGATCACTTCCCAACTTCTAGCGTAGATCATCTTAGCAGGACCAACGGGGCAAGTTCTAGATTGGCACATACTGTGTGAACATTCAACTTTTCTCACACACTCTTTGGCACACTGTTTCATTATCAGATTACCCAGTTCAAGTTTTAGCTTAAGTCATGAGGTCAAGTCGGTACTTATCATGTCACATTGCGATCCAACACATTCAACTCATCAAGACTATAGATCTAGCACAATTCATCATTTTTGGACATGGATCATTTTTCTCATGCTTTTCATGCCATCATGCTTTCATTTTTTTCTATTTACTCCTACACATACATTCCTAAACATGTCGGTTCAACAGAAATTAAATAGTCTCTTGAGGAAAGAACACAGGCAAGAAACCCTAAGAGAGGATTATGAGCTGGGTTACTCAGACTTCACCCTATCACTCACAATCCATTTACCCCACCCCCAACAAAATAAAGTGCAATTGTCCCCATGCACAAAAATTTAAAAGCAAAGGATCGGGTGAAGCAAACTTGTGGCGTATATGTGCCGAAGACCACTCAAGAAGTGGGTGGGTTTGGTTTCACGGAGCCTGCTGGATCAACATGTGGAACGCCATCATTATCTCTCCCATCTACTCTCTCAGCACCCTTAGTAGTTCTCTCATCAACTCTCACCGCACCCTCAGTAGTGATCATATAAACTCTTACAGCACCATCAGTAGTTCTCACACCGCTAGATTGGCCTGTACCTATCTCCCAGGCCCGCTGCTGTCTCATCTCCTCATCAACTATGGAAGCCCTCCGAGCCACCTCATACGACTGGCGCTCCCTCTTCCTTGCTCTCTCAGCCTCAACAATGGCACAAGTACGACCAGAGCGAGGACGCTTCCCAGTAGCACAGGAAGAATCTGGTGGTAGCATGTCATCGCTAAATAAGGCAGTCACCACAGTATTATCAACCGGTGCCATGCGGGCAGACTCAGACTCAGGCTCAGTCTCTGGTGTCACAAGAAGTCCAGTGATATCAGCACGGAGGTTCTCTATCTTCTTCTGGAGAATGGTCAGATCAACAGTCGGGGTCGGCCTCTCTAGGACTCTCAACTCAAAGGCATCTAGGTGCTTATGAACGGCCTGGACCTTCTGGTCCATCATGTGCTCCACCCGCTGCTCGATCCTAGCCTCGGACTCCTCCATCGCAAGCTGCATCCAAGGTCGGACAAGCTAAAGTAGGGTAGCCATCTGGGCCTCCAACTTCTGGACACGAGCTAGAGGCAAGGTAACAGACCCTGATGAGGGTGTGGCTCTGCAAGAGCTAGGGGCCTGACTGGCGGCCATCGAATGGGAAACCATGGCATCCTCAGTAGTGGTTGGAGGGCAGGCTCCTCACCCTGCATGTGCTCTACGTCAGCAACCAAGTCTGCTCCTAATGGTGGCACCTCAACTTGCGGCTCTCTGCGAGGTGCAGCTACATTGGCCTCATCCCGAATCAGGCTGATATCTAGAGTCTTGGTCGACTGCACCAGCTTGTCACAAAGCCAAACTGGTACTCCAGCATTCCTGCACAGCTGGAAAATGAGGCATGGGAAGGGTAAGGTGGTGGTGGCCTTGAAGGCCCTCTTGTGTATCTCCGCAATTAGCATGCGGGCAAAGTCCATCTCCAACCCAGCAACTAAGGCTGCAACCATAACCGTACGGTCCCATGTGAGTACATTGTCTGCTTAAGTAGGGGACACCCGGTTCCGCACCAACAACCAGAAAAATTTGGCCACAAAAGTCAGGGTGGCCTTCTTGATACCCACGTTAGGGGTGTTGACCGACTCGGCACGCTCTTTGTCTGTAGCAAGGTGATGGGCTAACCAGTGCAATAGAGTCTCCCTCTGGTATGCATTTCTCTGAAATGCCCCACTCCGAACAATGTCCCAGCGATAGTCGAACTCGGCTGTGTTGATTGGCAGAGTGTGGCCCGGACCATAGAGGAACCTACGGATGGTGGTCTCGGATATATCAACAGAAAACCTATGCACTAGTGTAGTCGTGAGTGGAGCTTGGGCAGCGAGCTTGGCCCGTCTGTCAATCAAACCTCGGAGGGTGGTTGCGTAGGAAGCATAGAACTCCCTAACTATCTCCTCATTGAAGGCCCCTGGGCTACGGGCCATGAACTCACACTTATGATTCTGGAAGAGTTGGTGGATGTTGGGAATGGTATGAAGGCTGCCTGTGAGTATCCTGCACTCCTTGGTGACCAATCGAGCCATCCTCTCTTTCTCAGTCAACATGCGAGCATTTTTGTATATATCTGCCACTGGCCAGTCACGCACCATCGGTTGGGCTACTCAGCAACTAGAGCAGGATCGGTGTTTGGTGGCACTGGAATGTCCGCCGCACTAGTAGCCTCAGAGGATGAGGCGGTGGTGCCATTAGAGCTGGAGTCGGATGTGGACTCAGATCCAGCAGTGACCACGTCGAAAATCACCCATCGGGTTTGGTTCCGTGTAGCGCGTGGTGCAGTGGGGGATGTCCTGGTAGTAGGTGGGACATATGTAGGGTCAGTCTCCGTATCCCTATCCTCATCGATCAGCCGAAAGGATGGTGCAACTGATTTCGACTTGCCCTTCACGGCGTAAATCAGAGCTTTTTTGGGAGCCATGGTACCTGTGGAGGCTTAGTTAGTACCAAAACAAACCAATAACACACTCGAAAAAAATTTAGAACAAGGAACGAACCAAAACAAAAACTGAAAAAAATACTGGACAGTAGTAGCAGTGACCACCTACGGTCCGTATATGGACCTACGGCTCGTGGGTCCCCTTCGTAGGTCAGAATTCTTAGAAGCTGGGTCTCTGATGTGAACCACGGTTGTGTAGAACTGTCCGTCGATGGAACGACGGACCCTAGTCCACCTCTATGGTTCGACTAATGATAATTTCATATGCAACAGACCCACGGACCCGACCTACAGTCCGTAGGTTGACCTACGGTCCGTGGACGGGGTCTCGTGGGTCAGGTCTGTGCCAGGTATCATGCATCCTCATTTTTGTACCCATTTTTGCAACAAATCAAACAAGCAACCTTAGTCTAATCATGCATTTCAACACAATATATGATAGTTTGTCATCCTTAGAGTTCCGATTGCTCACAATTTTGAATTTTTAACATACCAAACTAGGAACCCTAAGTCGAAACTTCCATTTAGACCTTTTACTCTGATTCAGTTAGTTTTAAGAAACTACACACTCACATACCATCATACCAAGGGTTATTCTAACATACAATTCAATATTTAACGCTACAATTATCATTCCTAACAACCCAAGGTCAAGTTCCAACTTTGTGACTTCATAATACAACAATGAATAGTGAATTTAAAGTTAGGGTGAAGTCTTTTTACCTTTCAAGCAAGCGAAGTGGGTGAGTGTGTGATGCAATGAACTCCTTAGACTTTTTCTAGCCTTTTGACACCGAACTCGGACCGAGAATTATTTTGTGAAGGGAGAATTAGTGATTTTGGGAGAGGAAAAAGAGAATTATGGGGGATGAGACGATATGTATGGGAGAGGAGAGTGATTTGGGGAGTTAATGAGGGAGTTTTGGGATTTGGAGGGGTTAGAAACGGTTAAGAGGGAATTTGGGTAATAGAGGGTGTATTTGAAATGAGGGATTTTTATTAAAAGGAGGGTCTGGGTCGAGTCTCTAGAAACCCTAATTTGGACCCACAAAACCCCATCTACGGGCCGTGGGTCGACCTACAGACCGTAAGTTTATTCCGTAGGTCACTCTTACACTTAGAAATTTTGAGGACTTACCTGGGGTCTATGGACACCATTCACGATCCATGGATGGACCCACAGACCGTCGATGGGGTCCGTAGACCTCTGCACGACCTATTTTCTGCAGATTCAGTTGTTCGTCCCTGCTCATGTAGCAACCATGAGGTTTTTCTTTTTACATTTTCTGGACACTTTTTAGACACGGACCGTATGTTATATCTAGCCAACACTAATAACAAAAATAAAACACCTATCTAAAGGAATACAAAAATTCAAATAAACAAAGAAAACTCCTAAATCGAAAAGAAAAACCTATAGTTGGCTAGATTGTACATCTTGGGTTGCCTCCCAAGCAGCGCTTAATTTAACGTCGTGGCACGACGCAGGCCCTTTGATTACTCAGACTTCATCAAGGTAGTAGGCCTCCACCACTTCTTGCACACTCTTTTCTTTCCCCATATAGACCTTGATCCTTTGCCTGTTCACCTTGAACCTTGTACCCTCCTTGTTCTCGAGCTCGACCACTCCATGTGGGAACACTTGAGTGACTATGAAAGGCCCGGTCCACTTAGACTTGAGCTTGCCAGAAAACAAGTGCAACCTTGAATTGAATAGAAGCACCAGATCACCCACAACAAATTCACGCTTTTCAATCTTTTGATCATGATACTTCTTCATCTTTTCTTTGTACAAGACTGAACTATCATAAGCTTTTAGGCGAAACTCATCAAGCTCATTCATGTCATTCACTCTTTGACTCGATGCGGTGCCCCAATCCAAATTCAACTTTTTAGCGCCCACATAGCCTTATGCTCTAGTTCTACCGGCAAATGGCAAGACTTCCCATATACAAGTTGGTAGGGGGACATACCTATGGGAGTCTTGAATACGGTGCGATAGACCCATAGAGCATCATGAAGCCTCCTTGACCAATCGGTTATATTTGCATTCACAGTCTTAGCAAGAATTTTCTTGATCTCTCTGTTGGACACTTCAACTTGCCCACTAGACTGCAGATGGTAAGGAGTGGCTACATTATGACGTACTCCATATTTCTCTAGCAACGCCTTGAAAAATTTATTTCAAAAGTGGGAACCTCCATCGCTGATAATCGCCCTAGATGTACCAAATCTAGAGAAGACATTCTTTTTCAGGAATGAGGTGACACTTTTACCTTCATTGTTTGAAAGCGCAATTGCTTCCACCCATTTCGACACATAATCAACTACAACTAGAATATACTTCATCCCATGTGAACTCACAAATGGACCCATAAAATCAATGCCCCATACATCAAATAACTCAATAACCAATATCGGATTCATAGGTAGCTCTTGCCTTTTTGAAATTCCTTATTTTCTTTGGCAACAATCACAAGACTTGGCGAAATCATGGGCATCTTGGTGGATGGTAGGCCAGTAATACCCAGACTGCAAAATCTTATACGCAGTCCGAATACCACTATGATGCCCACGAATAGGCGAAGAGTGACACTCCTCTAGTATACTTATCATCTCAACCTTGGGCACACAGCGACGAATAATCCCATAAGCACAATTACGGAACAAATATGGCTCATCCCAAAAGAACTTCTTAACATCATGCATAAACTTTTCCCTTTGGTGAAATGATAAATCCGATGGAACCAGATCACTTGCCAAGTAGTTAGCAAAGTCTGCGAACCAAGGAATAAGATCATGAGAAGCAGCCAATACCTGTTCGTCTGGAAAAAAACATCATTAATTCCAGCCCCATCTCCTAGCTTGCGCATAGCTTCCTCCTCTAATCTGGACAAATGATCGGCAACATGATTTTTTGTCCCCTTTCTATCTTTCACCTCAAAATCGAACTCTTGCCGCAACAATACCCATCTAATCAACCTTGGTTTTGCATCCTTTTTAGCCATCAGATACCTCAATGCAGAATGGTCAGTAAATACTATGACCTTAGTACCAAGCAAGTAGGATCGAAATTTCTTGAATGCGAAAACCTCTGCAAGGAGTTCCTGTTCAGTCACTGTATAGTTATTTTGAGCCACATTTAGAGCTTTGTTGGCATAGTAAATAGGATGAAGAATATTCTCTCGCCTCTATCCCAATACCACACCAAGCGGCACTCCACTCGCATCACACATCACTTCAAATGGTTACCCCCAATCCGGTGAAATAATGATAGGTGCAGAAACTAGCTTTGCTTTCAACTCTCCAAATGCTCCCAGACAAGCATCATCAAAATCAAATTTACACTCTTTTTCGAGCAGTTTGCACAATGGGTGTGCAATTTTGGAGAAATCCTTGATAAACCTCCTATAAAACTTGCATGCCCAAGAAAACTTCTAACACCTTTAACAGAGATAGGTGGTGGAAGCTTTTCTATTATCTCAACTTTAGCTCTATCAACCTCAATACCCTTCTCAGAAATCCGATGACCCAGAATGATCCCCTTTTTCCCCATGAAGTGACACTTTTTCCAATTGAGCACAAGATTTCACTCCTCACAACGTTTTAGTACCTCGGCCAGATTATTGAAACAATGATCAAACGAGTCACTTACCACCGAGAAATCATCCATAAATACCTCAATAGTGTTCTCTACGATGTCTGAAAATATCAACATCATACAACACTGGAAAGTCGCTGGAGCATTACACAACCAAAATGACATTCGTTTGAAGGCAAAAGTCCCATAAGGGCAAGTGAATGTGGTCTTATCTTGGTCTTCCGGAGCTATGGAGATTTGATTGTATCCCGAATACCCATCTAGAAAATAATACCAACCCTTACCAGCAAGACGATCCAACATCGGATCCATGAATGGCATAGGGAAGTGATCTTTTTCTGTCCATGCATTTAGCTTACGGTAGTGCATGCACACTCTCCAACAAGTCACCGGCCTCATTGGAATAAGTTCATTCTTAGCGTTTGGAACCACGGTGATTCCTCCCTTCTTGGGCACACATTGATCATGACACACCCAACTATTATCAGCAATGGGATAAATAACTCCAGCATCCAACCACTTGATGATTTCCTTTTTCACTACCTCTTGCATAGGCAGATTTAGTCTCTTTTGGTGCTCGATACTAGGATTATAGTCCGGCATGAATTGGATTTTATGAGAACAAATTCTTGGAGGAATCCCAATAATGTCCGCAATAGTCCAACCAATTGCCCGCTTGAACCTCTTCAACACAGAGATCAATGCCTCAACTTGTTCTGCATTCAAATCGGCCGCAATGATGACCGGTAAAGTACCATCTCTCCCCAAGAATACATACCTCAAATGTGATGGTAGAGCCTTAAGCTCCAATTTTAGAGCCTCTTCAACAAATGGTTTTGCGGGTGGAGAGTTGCGATTCTTCATATCTAACTCCAATTTCTTCGATTTGGAATGGAATTTGAACCTATCAAGTGCGGCAACCAACTCATCATAGTCTTCAATACCATCATTCTCAAAATTCATCATTACCACTGCAAGTGCATCAACACCCAACCGCTCTTCAATAGGCACATCAGAACCTCGCTCCACAATATGATTCACCACAGACACTGACTTGAGATCACTTTCCTGCTTCATGGACCTACAGATATTAAAAGTTACCTATTCCCTATTCAATCGGAACTTCATCTGCCCTCTCTCTATATCGACCAAGGCGCACCCAGTAGCAAGGAATGGTCTCCCAAGGATGATGGGGACCTCAAAATCAACCTCACAATCAAGTATCACAAAATCCGCTGAAAAAATAAACGACTCCACTTTCATAAGTACATCTTGGAGAACACCAATGGGCCTCTTCACAGTTCTATCAGCCATAAGTAATCGCATCGCAATCGATTTTGGAGCCCCTAAACCCAACTTCTTGTAAATAGACAATGGCATCAGATTAATGATAGCACCCAAATCACACAACGCCTTCGCAAAATGCAACAACCCGATGGTGCAAGGAATAATAAAGGCTCCAGGATCCTCCTTCTTCTGCACAAGTGACCTAGTAGCAATAACACTGCAATGTTGCAACCTTTCATTGTTCTCAAACTGACGACCCTCTTTTTGGTCACCAAATCCTTCATAAACTTCGCATACCCAGACATTTGCTCCAAAGCTTCTATCAATGGCACATTGACAGAAAGCTATTTCAACATAGTGATAAACCTGTGGTATTTCCCTTTTTCGGTCTTCTTTACCAATCTTTGTGGGAATGGCGGTGGCGCGGGCGGTCTAGGAATAGGAACCACTTTCTGAGTCACTTCCGCTTCTTTCTCTGTAGCATTCTTGGACTCTCCAGTAACATCAATCTCATCATCATCATCATCATTCTCTACCATAATTTCAACCTTAGACGGCATAGGTGGATCAATGGTTTGCTTACCCCCACGAGTAGTGACCTCCATACAATGCCCATCATTTTTCGGATTTTGGATGGTGTTGCTGGGATAAGTTCCGGGCTGTCATGGATTCATAGTAGTGGACAACTGATTAAACTGATGCTCGAGTTGCTTGATCGACACTGCATGGGCATCAACTTTTTGACCGATTCCAGACAAGTCGTTTCGCATATCCTTCACATTATCATCAGTCGAATCAAACCGCTTTATCATCTTTTGCATCATATCCTCAATATGAGACATACTACCCCCAGCTTCTCTATTACTAGAATCTCTGTTCCTAAGTGGAATATAGGGCCTAACTCTATCATTCCTGTTACCATAGTTGTTCCGTTTGTAGTTGCTATCACGATTGTAGTTCCCATCCCGGACATAGTTACCATCTCGATTGTAGTTCCCATAGTTCCGACCTTGGTTTCTTTGCCCTTGGCGCCAATTATCCGAGTTGGAACCTTGGGCGTTGGCTCGAAAAACCCCCCGTCTGATCATTCACCAAATACACATCTTTCTCATATTAGCACTCCTTCTCTGGTGGTGGTGGTCTTGCCAGATAGTTCACCGCATTTACCTTTTCTGCACCTCCGGTCACATGCTTTAGTACCAAACCCAATTATGTCCGTATTTGCGCCATCTCTTCACGAATCTCATCAGCGAATTGACTAGGTGCAGCCTGAATTGCAAATGTGCTCCTGCCAGTATCAGATTTCCTAGTGCTCCATGCCTTATTGTTTCGGGAATTTTTTTTCAAGTTTCTTAGCGATCTCCTCAAAAGTGCACTCACCATATGATCCTCCAGCGATAGTATCAAGCACAACTTTACCATTATCATCCTGACCTCTGTAGAAGTACTCCTTCAGTGACTCGTCGTCGATGCGGTGGTTTGAACACTTCTTATGAATGCAGTGAACCTGTCCCACGAACTACTCACAAACTCTCCAAATAGTGCCACGAAGTTGTTGAGTTTATCTTTGTAGTTTAGCTTCTTAGATAATGGGAAGTACTTTTCCATGAATACTTTATGCAACTGGTCCCATATATGAATTGAGTTAAATGGAAGCTCAGAAAACCACACTGCAGCATCACCGATTAATGATAGAGGGAAGACTCTCAACCCTATGACATCCATATCTAATTTCGGTCTCCCCACACAACTCTTGTAAACACTCCTCAACTTGGCCATGTGCCCATGCAGATCTTCCGAAGCCATACTAGAAAACAACCCCCTCGTTGTAAGCATCTGCATCAAACTGCTTGTCACCACAAATGTATGCCCTGCAGGTAGAGGAGGGAGAACAATGGGTCTTTCTGATTCAACTCCATTGAAGTTGACCCTGTAGTTATGTTGCAACCTTGGTTCTGGTGCATTTTGCACCCTCACTGCATCACCTAGTAGATTACCACCACGAACCTGAGAATTCTCATTATTCACTTGATCCTCAAGCTCCTCAATGACCGGATTATTATGGATCCCAAGATTAGCCATTTTTCTCAAAGTCTTGCTTAGTTCAGGATCGTACGGTATCAATGGTTCGCCTCGACTCCGTGTACTTGGCATACACTAGAGTAGAAACCTGTAGAGAACAAAAACAAAAGAAAAAGTAAAATTAGGAAATAATAGACTAAAGTTCAATAATGTAGTTAAATGTAATCTAAAAGCTTTATTCCCCGGCAACAACGCCAAAATTTGATACGCTAAAATTACACCTCCCTAAAGAAGCATAAGCGATCGTTGTCAAATAAAGAACCCAACTTGTAGATTGGGGTCGATCCCACGAGGATATCATCTAGACTTAAACTTAACTCACGATTATTTTTGTTTAGCCAAACTACTTCCGAAAACAAGTAATTAAAGGGGGGGGGGATTTGTGAAACAAATAACTGAATGTCGTTAAATAACAAGTGAGCAAGATTCGAACTTTGTTGTTATTAATGAGAGAGAGAAACTAGAGTGTATGTGTTCCCTATAAGCTCATAACATGGTAATCGTAATAATAGTAATCATTTCCTAGGGTATCACATGCAAAGTGGTAAGATATGAATCCCTAAGTGATTGTATAATTTACTAACCCTTACCTTTACCTCAGATTAGACATCACATCAATGTATGGCTTAGTTTTCAACGTCGCACTAATTGACATTAGACAATTAGATAGTATCACACTAAATTTGTGTTGATAATTCTTTTCTTATTAACTACCTCCTTGGTCTGGCAAGTAGCAACAAGGCAAGTTCTAACGCGTGCACTCGTTAAAAAGACTTCTAAACGAAAAAATCACCAATGCATGAATCAACATTAGCCAAGAATTACTTAGTTACAATTCATACGTTGTTAATCGCTCATGGTTCCCACAACCTTAGTTGTGGATTTAACTACTCATGAATAAAAGAACACAATTCATGTTTTTAGAAGAAGAATTCATGAACTTACGTATTGAGTAGTGACTTCACGTATCAGGACACTAATTCCAGTTCAAGTGCCAACGATCGCGAGTAGTAATATAACCCAACCAAGGGTTGGGATCGTTCCCACAGGGAGCGGTTAGTAGTCGAGAATCAAATAGAAAAGTAAAATTTAGTTCTAATCAATTATAGCTATAAATATTTACGAATAAAAACATACTAAATCTAAAGGTGACATGAATGTAAATTATCAATGGGGGGTTTGTATGCAACTAAGAAACAAAAACAACAAAAATAAAAAGATGCGAAATAGGGAGATGGAATTCTTGGGATGTGACAGGAATATGGGATAAAATAAACAATCGGGTAAATGCTATTGATAGTAAATCGCTGAACATTTGTAACTAAGCTAGACTTTAGTGGGGGTAAATTTTCTCTCGAACAACTTACCACGAATCAACTCGGTTTCTCTCGAACACCGAGTTGCAACAATTAAGCACAACCTTCGCCTTAGCCCATTCACTCACTCGATCTGAATGTGTGGGAGAAGGTCTAGGATTCACTCTCTCGAGCTGAACCCACGATGACCCAATAACCACAGGCTATCGATTTAGTAGTTTTGGTTTTAAAACCTCTCTATCGAGCAGGCCAAAAACAACTAAGATGAAATCGTATTTATAACTACAATCCCATTAAGTTCAAACACAACTACTAAACGAAATCACATTTAAAACAGCAAATAGACTAACAATGAGCAATACCCAACAGTAAATTCAACCCATATTCACATAATAACACCCCAAGAATTGGGGTTTTAGCAAAGAGATAGAAATCGATACCAAAAAGTGTTTCCATCAAATGGGTACGATAAATAATGTCTTTAAACACATCACGGATGAAGATTCTTCAAGACCCACTTCCAATTTCTTGGAGTTGAAAACCTTCAAAACCTTCAAGTTCAAGAACAATGTCTCTTAAAAACTCTAAGAACTAAAACTGAAGATATTCTAAAAATCAGTAATAATTCGCTACAACTTGATACTAAGCTACAGATTTAAATTGGTATTTATAGTTTTCAAAAATTTGTGCTACGAAGGACCACTCGGCGTAGTTAGTTGGGGTCGTCGATGGACTCGACGATCCCCCATTTGGTCTGGTTCATTGCCTTTCAACTTTTACCTTTAGCATCTTCGCATTTTGAATCATTGGGAGATACGGTGTTGCTTTGCGGAACTGTTCGGCGACGCGCCGACAGCTCCCTTTCATCGCCAACTTTATCTTTTCCTTCAGGGCTCAGCACACAAGAACTTTGGGAGAGGTTACGGCCATTCGGCGACTCACCTAATGCATTAGGTGATCCTCAGGCCTTGTTCTTTTTTGCTCCATAGTGTCCATGCTTTGTCTTTAACTCCAAATACCTGAAACTCAAGGATTTACATCAGTTATTGAGACAAAATATGCATTTGAGGACACTAAAATCCCTTAAAATAAATCCCTAAATGAGTCCAATTTGTGGACTCATCAACACCCCCAACTTAAACTTTTGCATGTCCTCAAGTAAAACTCAAGTTCATCAGTTCAAAAAGGATGCCTCAAACAGTGCTACACAAGACTCAATCATGAATGCACACAAAAAGTCTCAACTTACTCATGCAAAGATCTATTGTGTAATCAAAGTTTCAAGTTGTGACTCACCATTATCAAAGAATCTCAAGCTCATTGTACTTGCTTCAAATACACATTCAAGCTCAACAAAGGAAATAAAATACCCTCACAAAAATAATAATTCCATATTCACCCAATGGTTCAATCAATTAAAGTTTCGGAATCAAGATCAACACTCACACTAAAAAAGATAAACACAATGCACGATTTCACCCATAGATTTGCCCTTATTTTCCAATAGATTTTTGCTTTAGCTCATTCAAGATGAAAAAGGACTTTTCAAAGCTTGTAATGGGGCTGAGTGTAATGGTATGGTCATTTAGGCTTATAGGCTAAAAAATTCTCATGAAATGTGATGTGAACAACACCTTCTTTCCTTTTCTTTATCAATTTCATTCAAGCTCAAAAGTCACCTGTTATTCAACTTCCATGAGCCATTGGGGAACCCCATTTTCTTTGTATTTCCACAACTTTATTTCACAACTTTTTCTTTTTTTTCTTTTTTTTCTCTTTTTTTTATATGGAGTGGTTCCATTTTTCACAAAACATGGACACAAGGTACTTCTTTGCATTTACTTGATTTGCCTTCGCTTTTGACCACACCCCAACTTAGTCTTTTGGCCTAAGTTGGCTATTCAAATAGACCACAAATCATGAGGATTATGGGTAATGGGTCAATAAAAGGTAGCATAGTTATCAAGTTTCTTCCAAGAAAAGGTTTAGGCTCAAAGGGTGCTCAAAAGAGGTTAACACACTCATAAGGTAAGTCACAAAAGAGGTATAATTCAAATTGGTTCACACTCTTTAAAGTTGCCTAAGATCATTTCAAGAAATTGTATCACTTAGTCAACCGGACTAACGGGGAAAATTCTAGGTGTCGTCATGCATGGTTCACGGTAAGCTAATCACACACGGCATTCGACACCAAAGTCAAACAAGACTCCATACTTTCGCTAGTGTGCAATGTTCATTACGTGAGACTCAATTTGATAATTGGCCAGTCACAACGAAATGCAAAGAGTCCACATATTGTCTATGCAACTTCAATTGGCCTCGTCGTAGCCGCGCATTCATTTATGTTCGATTATGAGCACTATTCAAGTTATCGATATTGATCAAAATCGATACTCAAATTTACAAGAAAACAACCACATTCCGCATATACAAGAGGTGGCAAAAAAAAATTCGGAAGGGACAAAAATCATATACAATTAAAAGCAAGGAGCCACAAGCTCAAACATTCCACAAAAAGCAGTATCTAACACAATTTAACCTCAAAGCCCAATATATACACAAAATATCAATCACAAAGGAAAGGTGGGCCTCACCCCACCACAATTAAAAGTATTTGTCCTCAAATGCAAACAAAATTATCCAAAATTAAAAATAAAGTGAGACAGAGAGGGAGGTAAAGAGGGGATCATGTCTACTCAGTTGCTCCATCTGTGTCCGGTGCATCGGTCTGGATTTGGGCATCAGTGCCCGTAGTCATCGTGAAAGGAACCATAGCACCAGAATCTTCAGGGACTGCCACGGGTGTATCCGCCAAAAATCTCCATACAGCTGAGAAAAGTCCCCGGGCCCATGAAGGGACAGAGGTGTCTTGGGGAGTAGGCCTCTTGCCCTTGCTTTTATCTCTAGATGGGTGTTTTTGATTGCCCTTCTTTGGAAGATTCGACCTCTCTTCAGTCATTTTAAAATTCAGTGCTCTAATCCTTCGGGGTGGCATGATTTTCCCAGCAACTTTTGGTCTAGCCATGTCTGCAAAGCTTCGAGACAAATTTAGAAAAGATTCGAACAAAAGCAATGAAAATCAGTTGCAGGCAGACTCGTCGAACCGGTCGGTGAGTCGCCAAATCGTTTCGGCGACCCAACCTTATCGCCGAAAGTTACAGCGCCAAACAACAGGTATAGCATGAATTTAAGGGAAAAATGGGGAAATTAGGTGAACCTTCAAGTGGTTCGGCGAGCTCGACATAGCTCGCCAAATGACCCAACATGCCTACTTTCAACCCAACTTCTCGAACTCGACCCCGTGACCTCTGAAAACAAAATCAAACAATGCGTTGCTCAAATACAAACAAGACCCATATCATACGAGCACAACCCCACAAGATTGAACATAATCCAATGCAACAAATTATAGGGTTTCAATATTTAGAGCAATATGGGTAATGTTTTCAAATTAAAAATAAGCATTCAAACAATTTTAATCCTATCAGAGAGGCTCAGCACACGACAATATAATCAGATCACTTGCATAAGAGTTCAAAACATCAAAAATAACTTGGGGATCGGAAAAAACAACCTTAAATGTTGATTAAGCGAGAATTTGAATCGCTAGGCAGTAATGTAATCCAAGTTCCGAGCACAAATTGAGAACTAACACACTTAGATAATGCAAAAATATTGGAAATAATGTGCAGGTGTGAGGTTGGAAAAATGAGAACGCATAAAAGTGAAAGAGTTTTGAGAATTTAAAAGGGCTTCAAAAACCGTCCAGTTCTTGCCCATTCGGCGACATTAGTCGTGATCGCCAAACCATTCAGCGTCACGTTGAGAAATCACTTACATTACCGAGTTTTACAGAACCCCCAGTCAAATTAAGAGCTCAAACGGTGATAAGAATCGGGATCGTCGACTTGGTTGGCGACTCGCCAATAAGTTCTTGGGCACACCGAGTTTTACAAACTCTACCTTAAAGTTATCTTGAGTCCAACGGAGGTCTGAGTCGGGGTCGCCGACCTTATCGGCGATACGCCGACTAGACCATTTTGCTCGCCAATCTCCTTCTTCCATAACACTTTCAACACTTCAACCTGCACAACCAACACACCATTATTTTACAAACAAACAAAGAGCAATAAAAAGGGTTTTGGGTTGACTCCCAAACATCGCCTTAGTTAACATCGTGGCACGATCCGAGTCCATTTTTAAACCTCATTCTTAGGGTTAGCCATAGTATCACTAGGCAACCCTCTGCTATCTCGGGTTGAGATAAGACGATATATGACCCATTTGGGTCTCCAACTGTTTGATCGACACTGAATGGCCTGGCTAAGGGTAGACACATCTTCTTTCATTTCCTTTAAAATCTTGTCTGACCCTTCAATTTTGTTGAGGATTCGAGAAAGCATATCCTCATACCGACCACATTCTGAATCTTTTGGCTTTTGGCGCTCGTGGGGAGGCACATACCTATCCTTCTCCACATTCTTCCAATTTGGATTACAGTCCCTCCATTCACGATTTCGATCTTTCCAACCTTTATCCCTACCCCAACCTTGGTTACCACCCTGCCTCGAGTAGTTTGAACGATAGCCACCACCTTGGTTGGCTAGGAAATTTACCTCTTCATTATACAAGGCTTCAAACTTGGACTCATCTGGGTTAACACACCCGACACCACAACGTTGACACTTCGAGCACCAACTCTCATGACATTTTAAAAAACAATATATCAAGTTGTGTCATGTTCTTGGCCATGTTTTGGTCCCTCTCTTGGTCCTTTTCTATTTGTTCTTTAGTTAACTTGAACGTGAGAGGGGAGACCTGGTCTTCACGGGTATACCACGCCTTGTTTATGGTAGTCATGCCATCCAATAGCTGAGCAGCTATAACATAAGGTTGCTGCATCAAACCTCTCGGAAAAAGTTGGTCAGCAACACCCTTATTTACCGAATCTATACTCCGGTAAAAATACTGCAGCAACACATTATAAGGTAAACCATGGGTTAGGCATTGAAGCACCAACTTTTTGAATTGCAGCCAAATTTAGTGGATAGGCTCGCCTTCTAGACTCTTGAAGCTTTGAATGATGTCCCGAAGAGTCATCATCTTCGAGGGAGGGAAAATCGCACTAGAAATGCGGTGACCAACACCTCCTACGAAGTAATTGATGCACGTGGAAATTCAGTCAGCCACTTCCACGCTTCATCCATCAACGAGATTAGGAACAACCTCAACCGGACCGACTCTTGAGAGATGTTCTTGAAGGAGAATGGTCCGCATACATCCACGAAGTTTAGAAGATGCTTATGAGGATTCTCATGGGCCAATCCGCTGAAAAGTCCCTTAAGTTGCAAGAGTTCCAACATAGTGCTCGTGATGTGGAACACTGCATTCCCTTCGGCTGGAGGTAAGCGAATGGCACCAATACCTCCCATGAGATGGGATTCGTTAGCATGAGGCTCGTTGACATCGTTGAGGTTTCCGATGTCATCTTGATGGCCTACTTGGCTGCCATTGCTGCATTTACGCTCATACTTCCTGTTTTCAACAAAAACAAGCAAAAACAAAACTAAATATTAAGTAAGTATCACTATAATTTACAAGAACAAAAATACTACTTAACTAAATATTCTCAACTACCACCACTCCCCGGCAGCGGCGCCATTTTGACTTCACGTATCAGGACACTAATTCCAGTTCAAGTGCCAACGATCGCAAGTAGTAATATAACCCAACCAAGGGTTGGGATCGTTCCCACAGGGAGCGGTTAGTAGTCGAGAATCAAATAGAAAAGTAAAATTTAGTTCTAATCAATCATAGCTATAAATATTTATGAATAAAAACATACTAAATATAAAGGTGACATGAATTTCAATTATCAATGGGGGGTTTGTATGCAACTAAGAAACAAAAACAACAAAATATAAAGATGTAAAATAGGGAGATGGAATTCTTGGGATGTGATAGGAATATGGGATAAAATAAACAATCGGGTAAATGCTATTGATAGTAAATCGCTGAACATTTGTAACTAAGCTAGACTTTAGTGGGGGTAAATTTTCTCTCGAACAACTTACTCGGAATCAACTCGATTTCTCTCGAACACCGAGTTGCAGCAATTAAGCACAACCTTCGCCTTAGCCCATTCACTCACTCGAGTTGAATGTGTGGGAGAAGGTCTAGGATTCACTATCTCGAGCTGAACCCACGACGACCCAATAACCA
>NW_006239283.1:311306-335286 GCF_000226075.1 Solanum tuberosum | reverse complement strand
CATATTCACATAATCACACCCCAAGAATTGGGGTTTTAGCAAAGAGATAGAAATCGATACCAAAAAGTGTTTCCATCAAATGGGTACGATAAATAATGTCTTTAAACAAGTCAATGATGAAGATTCTTCAAGATCCACTTCCAATTTCTAGGAGTTGAAAACCTTCAAAACCTTCAAGCTCGAGAACAATATCTCCCAAAAACTCTAAGAACTAAAACTGAAAATATTCTAAAAATCAGTAATAATACGCTACAACTTGATACAAAGCTACAAATTTAAATGGATATTCATAGTTTTCAAAAATTTGTGCTACGAAGGACCACTCGGCGTAGTTAGTTGGGGTCGCCGATGGACTCGACGATCCTCCATTTTGTCTGGTTCATCACTTTTCAGCTTTTGCCTTCAGCATCTTCGCATTTTGAATCATTGTGCGATATGGTATTGCTTCGCAGAACTGTTCGGCGACGCACCGACTGCTCCTTTTCATCGCCAACTTTATCGTTTCCTTCAAGGCTTAGCACACTGGAACTTTGGGCGAAGTTACGGCCATTGGGCGAATCGCCTAATGCATTAGGTGATCCTCAAGCCTTCATTTCTTTGTTCTTTCAGCCGCCTTGTTCTTTTTTGCTCCATAGTGTTCATGCTTTGTCTCTAACTCCAAATACTTGAAACTCAAGGATTTACATCAGTTATTGAGACAAAGTATGCATTTGAGGACACTAAATCCCTTAAAATAAATCCCTAAATCAGTCCAATTTGTGGACTCATCAACACCCCCAACTTACACTCTTGCATGTCCTCAAGTAAAACTCAAGTTCATCAGTTCAAAAAAGATGTCTCAAACAGTGCTACACAAGACTAAATCATGAATGCACACAAAAGTCTCAACTTACTCATGCAAAGATCAATTGTGTAATCAAAGTTTCAAGTTGTGACTCACCATTATCAAAGAATCTCAAGCTCACTATACTTGCTTCAAATACACGTTCAAGCTCAACAACAGTATTTGAATGCCCTCACACAAAGAATGATTCCATATTCACACAGGGGTATATCAATTAAAGTTCCGGAATCAAGATCAACACTCACACTCAAAAGATAAATACAATTCATGATTTCACCCATAGGTTTGCCCTTATTTTCCAATAGATTTTTGCTTTAGCTCATTCAAGATGAAAAAGGTCTTTTTAAGGCTTGAAATGGGGCTGAGTGTAATGGTATGGTCATTTAGGCTTATAGGCTAAAAATCCTCATGAAATGTGATGTGAACAACACCTTCTTTCCTTTTCTTTATCAATTTCATTCAAGCTCAAAAGTCACCTGTTATTCAACTTCCATGAGCCATTGGGAACCCCATTTTCTTTGTATTTCCACAACTTTATTTCACAACTTTTTCTTTCTTTTTCTTTTTTTTCTCTTTTTTTTCTATGGAGTGGTTCCATTTTTCAAAAAACATGGACACAAGGGACTTCTTTGCATTTACTTGATTTGCCTTCTCTTTTCACCACACCCCCAACTTAGTCTTTTTGGCCTAAGTTGGCTATTCTAATAGACCACAAATCATGAGGATTATGGGTAATGGGTCAATAAAAGGTAGCATAGTTATCAAGTTTCTTCCAAGAAAAGGTTTAGGCTTAAAGGGTGCTCAAAAGAGGTTAACACACTCACAAGGTAAGCCACAAAAGAGGTATAATTCAAATTGGGTCACACTCTTTAAAGTTGCCTAAGATCATTTCAAGAAATTGCATCACTTAGTCAACCGGACTAACGGGGAAATTCAAGGTGTCATCGTGCATGGTTCACGGTAAGCTCATCGCACAAGGCATTTGACACCAAAGTCAAACAAGACTCCAAACTTTCGCTAGTGTGCAATGTTCATCACATGAGACTCGATTTGATAATTGGCTAGTCACAATGAAATGCAAAGAGTCCACATATTGTCTATGCAACTTCAATTGGCCTCGTCGTACCCGCGCATTGTTTTATCTTCGATTATGAGCACTATTCAAGTCATCGATATTGATCAAAACCGATACACAAATTTGCAAGAGAACAACCACATTCAGCATATACAAGAGGTGGCAATTTTTTTCCGAAAGGGACAAAAATCATATAGAACTAAAAGCAGGAAGCCATAAACTCAAACATTCCACAAAAAGCAATGTCTAACACAATTTAACCTCAAAGCCCAATATATACACAAAATATCAATCACAAAAGAAAGGTGGGCCTCACCCCACCACAAATAAAAGTATTTGTCCTCAAATGCAAACAAAATTATCCAAAATTTAAAATAAAGTGAGACAGAGAGGGAGGTAAAGAGGGGATCATGTCTACTCAGTTGCTCCATCTGTGTCCGGTGCATTGGTCTGGATTTGGGTATCAGTGCCCGTAGTCACCGTGAAAGGAACCATAGAACCAGACTCTTCAAGGACTGCCACATTGTATCCTCCAAAAATCTCCATACAGCTGAGAAAAGTCCACGGGCTCATGAAGGGACAGAGGTGTCTCGGGGAGTAGGCCTCTTTCCCTTGCTTTTATCTCTAGATGGGAAATTGCCCTTCTTTGGAAGATTCGACCTCTCTTCATTCATTTTAAAATTCAGTGCTCTAATCTTTCGGGGTGGCATGATTTTCCCAGCAACTTTCGGTCTAGACATGTCTACAAAGCTTCGAGGCAAAGTTAGAAAAGATTCGAACAAAAGCAATAAAAATCAGTTGCAGGCAGACTCGCCGAACCGGTCGACAAGTCGCCAAATTGCTTCGGCGACCCAAGCTTCTCGCCGAAAGTTACAGCGCCAAACAACATGTATAGCATGAATTTAAGGGAAAAATCGGGACATTAGGTGAACCTCCGAGTGGTTCGGCTAGCTCGACCCAGCTCGCCAAATGACCCAACATGCCTACTTTCAACCCAACTTCTCGAACTCAACCCCATGACCTCTGAAAACAAAATCAAACAATGAGTTGCTCAAATTCAAACAGACCCCTATCATACAAGCACAACCCCACAAGATTTAACATAATCCAATGCACCAAATTATGGGGTTTAAATATTTAAAGCAATATGGGTAATGTTTTCAAATTAAAAATAGGTATTCAAACAATTTTAATCCTATCAGAGAGACTCAGCACACGACAATATAATAAGATCACTTGCATAAGAGTTCAAAACATCAAAAATAACTTGGGGATCGGAAAAAACAACCTTAAATGTTGATTAAGCGAGAATTTGAATCTCTAGGCAGCAATATAATCCAAGTTCTGAGCACAAATCGAGAACTAACACACTTAGATAATGCAAAAAATATAGGAAATAATGTGCAGATGTGAGGTTGGAAAAATGAGAACGCATAAAAGTGAAAGAGTTTTGAGAATTTAAACCTTTGGCTTCAAAAACCGTCCAGTTATTGCCCATTCGGCGACATTAGTCCTGATCGCCGAACCATTCGGCGTCACGCCGAGAAATCACTTACATTGTCGAGTTCTACAGAACCCTCAGTCAATTTAAGAGCTCAAACGGTGGTAAGAATGGAGATCGTCGACCAGGTTGGCGACTCGCCAATAAGTTCTTGGGCACACCGAGTTTTACAGACTCTACCTTAAAGTTCTCTTGAGTCCAACGGAGGTCTGAGTCGGGGTCGCCGACCTTATCGGCGATGCGCCGACTAGACCATTTTGCTCGCCAATCTCCTTCTTCCATAACATTTCCAACACTTCATCCTGCACAACCAACACACCATTATTTTACAAACAAACAAAGAGCAATAAAAAGGGTTTCGGGTTGCCTCCCAAACATCGCCTTAGTTAACGTCGTGGCACGATGCGAGTCCATCTTCAAACCTCATTCTTAGGGTTAGCCATAGTATCAGTAGGCAAACCCCACTGTTGTCTCGGGTTGAGATGAGATGATATATGACCCATTTGGGTCTCCAACTGCTTGATCGACATTGAATGAGAGGTGACGGCCTGGCTAAGGGTAAGCACATTTTATTTCATTTCCTTTAAAATCTTGTCTGACCCTTAAATTTTGTTGAGGATTCAAGAAATCATATCCTCAGACTAACCACCTTCTCAATCTTTTGGCTTTAGGCGCTCGTGGGGAGGCACATACCTATCCTTTTCCCCATCCTTCCAATTTGGAATACGATCCATCCATTCACTATCTCGATCTTTCCAACCTTTATCCCTAACCCAACCATGGTTACTACCCTACCTCGGGTAGTTTAAACGATAGCCACCACCTTGGTTGGCTAGGAAATTTACCTCTTCATTATACAAGGCTTCAAACTTGGACTCATCTGGGTTAACACACCCGACACCCACGACGTTGACACTTCGAGCACCAGCTCCCATGACATTTAAAAAAATATATATATCAAGTTGTGTCAAGATCTTGGCCATGTTTTGGTCCCTCTCTTGGTCATTCTCCATTTGTTCTTTAGTTAACTTGAACGTGAGATGGGAGACCTGGTCTTCACGGGTATACCACGCCATGTTTATGGTAGTCATGCCATCTAAGAGCTGAGCAGCTATCACATAAGGTTGCTCCATCAAACCTCCCGGAGAAAGTTGGTCAGCAACACCCTTATTTACCGAATCTAAACTCCGGTAAAAATATTGCAGCAACACGTTATCAGGCAAACCATGAGTTGGGCATTGAAGCACCAACTTTTTTGAATCGCAGCCAAATCTCGTGGATAGGCTCGCCTTCTAGATGCTTGAAGCTCTGAATGCTGTTCCGAAGAGTCATCATCTTCGAGGGAGTGAAAATCGCACTTGAAATGCGGTGACCAACTCCTTCCACGGAGTAATTGATTCACGTGGAAATTCAGGCAGCCACTTGCACGCTTCGCCCATCAACAAGAACAGGAACAACCTCTACCAGACCGACTCCTGAGAGATGTTCTTGAAGGAGAATAGTCTGCATACATCCATGAAGTTTCAAAGATGCTCATGGGCCAATCCGTTGAAAAGTCCCTTAAGTTGCAAGAGTTGCAACATAGTGCTCGTGATGTGGAACATTGCATTCCCTTCGGCTGGAGGTAAGCGAATGGCACCAATACCTCCCATGAGATGGGATTCGTTAGCATGAGGCTCGTTGACATCGTTGAGGTTTCCGATGTCATCTTGATGGCCTACTTGGCTACCATTGCTGCCATTTACGCTCATACTTCCTGTTTTCAACAAAAACAAGCAAAAACAAAACTAAATATTAAGTAAGTATCACTATAATTTACAAGAACAAAAATACTACTTAACTAAAGATTCTCAACTACCACCACTCCCCGGCAGCGGCGCCATTTTGACTTCACGTATCAGGACACTAATTCCAGTTCAAGTGCCAACGATCGCAAGTAGTAATATAACCCAACCAAGGGTTGGGATCGTTCCCACAGGGAGCGGTTAGTAGTCGAGAATCAAATAGAAAAGTAAAATTTAGTTCTAATCAATCATAGCTATAAATATTTACGAATAAAAACATACTAAATATAAAGGTGACTCCTCAAGCTGAAAGTGTGGGAGAAGGTCTAGGATTCACTCTCTCGAGCTGAACTCACGACGACCCAATAACCACAGGCTATCGATTTAGTAGTTTTTGGTTTTTAAAACCTCTCTCTCGAGCTAGCCAAAAACACTAAGATGAAATCGTATTTGTAAACTACAATCTCATTAAGTTCAAACAGAACTACTAAACGAAATCACATTTAAACAACAAATAGACTAACAATGAGCAATACCCAACAGTAAATTCAACCCATATTCACATAATCACACCCCAAGAATTGGGGTTTTAGTAAAGAGATAGAAATTGATACCAAAAAGTGTTACAATAAATAATGTCTTTAAATACGTCAAGGATGAAGATTCTTCAAGACCCACTTCCAATTTCTTGGAGTTGAAAACCTTCAAGCTCAAGAACAATGTCTCCCAAAACTCTAAGAACTAAAACTGAAAATATTCTAAAAATCAGTAATAATTCGCTACAACTTGATACTAAGCTACAGATTTAAATCGGTATTTATAGTTTTCAAAAATTTGTGCTGCGAAGGACCACTCGGCGCAGTTAGTCGCGGTCGCCGATGCACTCGACCATCAGCCCTTTGGTCCCATTTTGTCTGGTTCATCGCCTTTCAACCTTTGCCTTCAGCATCTTCACGTTTTGAATCATTGGGCGATATGGTGTTGCTTCGCGGAACTGTTCGGTTACACGCCGACTACTCCCTTTCATCGCCAACTTGATCTTTTCCTTTAGGGCTCAGCACACTGGAACTTTGGGCGAGGTTACGGCCATTCGGCGACTTGCCTAATGCATTAGGCGATCCTCAGGCCTTCATTTCTTTGTTCTTTCAGTCGCCTTGTTCCTTTTTGCTCCACAGTGTCCATGCTTTGTCTCTAACTCCAAATACCTAAAACTTAAGGATTTACATCAGTTATTGAGACAAAATATGCATTTGAGGACACTAAATCCCTTAAAATAAATCCCTAAATGAGTCCAAATTGTGAACTCATCGAGTAGAAGAAACCCGTAATCTCCAATCAAAATTCAAAGCAAAAATCTTATAAACTGAAATTCGGAAATCAAATTGCTAAAGTTTACGAGTTAATTCCCAAGAGAATACCAAAAACTAGAAGTAAACAACAATGTCTAACCTCCAAAAATGACGTTTACATACCTATTTGTAGTAAAACATGTCCTAAACAAAAAGGAAACGAAATAGGGAAATAAACTGTTGGACGCAGTTTCGATCGACGAGACTAACCTACGGACCGTAGATCGACCTACGGTCCGTAGGTCCCTTCCGTAGGTTGAAACTTAGAACTTTTCCATAGAGGTTGGAACCTTCAACTCTCAGATACGAATGACGGATGTGCAGTACGGACCGTAGGTCGACCTACGGTCCGTGGGTCCCCTTCTGTGGCTCCACACTTAGAACTTTTCATTAGGTACTGGAACTCTCAATCTCTGAATCAATCGACGGTTGTGCAGGACGACATGTGGGTCGACCTACGTTTCGTCACTCTTTCCCGTAGTTCCATACTTGGTCAGATTTCTCTGAGGATCATTCCACGCTAGCCCAACGACAGATCGTGACTGGACCTATGGTCCGTAGGTCATTTCCGTGGGTGGCTCCTTCTGCAGAATTTCATTTGTCATCTCTCTCGACCTCGTCCAAGCCTATTTCCTACAAATATAACACAATAAACATTAAATTCTAATACAAAATGGCCCTAGACACACACCACTCTTAAGTGTAATGTAATTAAAAATACCGTAAACTCACGGTATATCACAGTCATAGAAAAAATGTGTAAATTTTGATTATTTTATTCATATCAATATTCTAAGGAGACTGGTGCGATTCGAGAATTTTTTGAGGGTTTTTATGTCTTTTTCATGATTTTTATATTTTACGGACGTTAAGGTATTTAAATTTTAAATATTTTTTGGACAGTCACGAAAAAATATGAAATTTTGATATTTTATTTCTATCGATATTCTAAGGTGGCTGGTGCGATACGGAAATTTTCTGAGGTATTTTTATGTCTTTTTGTTGATTTTAATATTTTTCAAATGTTTACGAATTAAAATTTTTGATATTTTTTGGGCAGTCACGAAAAAATGTGAAATTTTGATATTTTATTTGTTTTGATATTCTAAGGTGACTGGTGCGATTCAGAAATTTTTTGAGGTGTTTTTATTTCGTTTTCTTGAGTTTTATAGTTTTCCCGACGTTTACGAATTATAATTTTTAATATTTTTTGGGCAAACACGAAAAAATGTAAAATTTTAATAATTTATTTGTATCGATATTCTAAGGAGAGTGGCGTGATTCAGATATTTTTGAGGTGCTTTTATGTCTTTTTCTATTTTTTGGACGTGTACGAATTAAAAATTTTGATATTTCTCAGGCAGACACGAAAAATGTGATATTTTGATATTTTATTCGTATCAATATTCTAAGGTGACTGGTGAGATTAGGGAATTTTTTTAGGTGTTTTTATGTCTTTTTCTTGATTTTTATATTTTTCGGACATTTACGAATTAAAATTTTTGATATTTTTTGGGTAACCACGAAAAATGAGAAATTTTGATATTTTATTTGTATCGATATTCTAAGGGGACTAGTGCGATTCGTAAATTTTTTGAGACGTTTTTATGTCTTTTTCTTGATTTTTATATTTTTCAAACAATTACGAATTAAAATTTCTATATTTTTTGAGATGTCACAAAAAAATCTGAAATTTTGATATCTTATTTGAATTGATATTCTAAGGTGACTGGTGCGATTCGAGAATTTTTTGAGGTGTTTTTCTGATTCTTTTTTTTATGTATATTTTTCGGATGTTTACGAATTCAAATTTTTGATATTATTCGGGCAGTCACGAAAAAATGTAAAATTTTGATATTTTATTCATATCGATATTCTAAACTGACGATGTAATTCGAAAAAAAATTGAGGTGGTTTTATGTCTTTTTCTTGATTTCTATATTTTTCGGACATTTACGAATTAAATTTTTTGATATTTTCCAGGCAGTCACGAAAAATCTGAAATTTTGAAATTTTATTCGTATTTATAGTCTAAGGTGACTGTTGCGATTTGGAAATTTTTTGAGGCATTTTTATGTCTTTCTCTTGATTTTTATATTTTTCGGACGTCTATGAATTAAAATTTTTGATAATTTTCGGTCAACTAGGATAAAGGAAAGATTTTGATATTTTATTCGTATCGATATTCTAAGGGGACTGGTGCGATTCGTGATTTTTTTGAGGTGTTTTTATATTTTTTAGACAAATACGAATTAAAATTTTGATATTTTTCGTGCAGTAATGAAAAAATTTGAAATTTTGATACTCCATTCGAATCGATATTCTGAGGTGACTGGTGCGATTTGAGAACATTTTGAGGTGTTTTTATGTCGTTTTCTTGATTTTTATATTTTTCGGACGTTTGTTAATTAAAAATTTTGATATTTTTCGAGCAATCACGAAAAAATGAGAAATTTTGATATTATATTTGTATCGATATTCTAAGATGACTAGTGCGATTTGGGAATTTTTGAGGTGTTTTGATGTCTTTTTCTTGATTTTTATACTTTTCGGACGTTTACGAATTAAACTTTTTGAAAATTTTCGAAAATTCACAAAAAAATGTGAAATTTTGATACCCTATTCGTATCGATATTCTAAGATGATTGGTGCAATTCAGGAAAAAAAAATTGAGGTGTTTTTATGTATTTTTCTTGATTTAATATTTTTCGGACGTATACGAATTAAATTTTTAAATATTTTTTCGGTAGTCACAAAAAAATGTGAAATTTGATACTTTATTAATATCAATATTCTAAGGTGACTGGTGTGATTTGGGAATTTTTTGAGGTTTTTTATGTATTTTTCGTGATTCTTATAATTTTCAAACATTTACGAATTAAAATTTTTGATATTTTTCGGCAATTACAAAAAAATGTGAAATTTTGTGATTTTATTCGTATCGATATTCTAAGGTGACTAGTGCGATTCAGAATATTTTTGAGGTGTTTTTAAGTCTTTTTTTTGTTTTTTATATTTTTTGGACGTTTACGGATTAAACTTTTTAAAAATATTTCGGGCAATCACGAAAAAATGTGAAATTTTGTGATTTTATTTGTATCGATATTCTAAGGTGAATGGTGCGATTCGAGAATTTTTTGAGGTGATTTTTTTTATTTTATATTTTTATATTTTTCGGATGTTTACGAATTAAATTTTTTGATATTTTTTCTAGCAATCACAAAAAAATGTAAAATTTTAATACTTTATTCGTATCGAAATTCTAAGTTGAATGGTGCAATTTGGGAATTTTTTTAGGTGTTTTTATATGTTTTTCTTTTCATACCTTAACGAATTAAATTTTTGATATTTTTCGGGTACTCACGAAAAAATGTGAAATTTTGATATTTTATTCTTATGGATATTCTAAAATGACTGGTGCGATTTAAGTGTTTTTTGAGGTGTTTTTATGTCTTTTTCTCAATTTTTATATTTTCGGACGTTTACGATTTAAAATGTTTGATATTTTTCGGGGAGTCACGAAAAATGTGAAATTTTTATATTTTATTCGTATTGATATTCTAAGTTGACTGGTGTGATTCAAGAATTTTTTGATGTGTTTTTATGTCTTTTTCTTGATTTTTTTATTTTCAAATGTTTACGAATTAAAATTTTTGATATTTTTCGAAAAGTCACTAGTAAATATGAAATTTTGATATTTTACTCGTATCGATATTCTAAGGTTACTGGTGCGATTCGGGAATTTTTAGAGATGTTTTTATGGCTTTATCTTGATTTTTAGACTTTACGAAAGTTTACGAATTAAATTTTTTGATATTTTTAAAAAAAGTCACGAACAAATCGATTTTTTTTTACAATTTTATTTGTATCGATATTCTAATGTGAATGGTGCGATTCTGAAATTATATGAGGTGTATTTATGTCTTTTTGTTGATTTTTATATTTTTGGACGTTGACGAATTAAATTTTTTGATAGTTTTCAGACAGTCTCGAAAAAATCTAAAATTTTGATACTTTATTCGTATCGATATTCTAATGTGACTAGTGTGATTCAAGAATTTTTTGAGGTATATTTATGTCTTTTTGTTGATTTTTCTATTTTATGACGTTTACGAATTAAAATTTTAAATATTTTTCAGGATGTCACGAAAAAATGTGAAATTTTGATATTTTATTCCTATCGATATTCTAAGGTGACTGGTGCAATTCGGAAATTTTTTGAGATGTTTTTACGTCTTTTTCTTGACTCTTATATTTTTCAAACGTTTGCGAATTAAAATTTTTGAAAATTTTAAGGCAGTCACGAAATAATGTTAAATTTTGATAATTTATTCGTATCTATATTCTAAGGTGACTGGTACCATTCGGAGATTTTTTGAGGTGTTTTTATGTGTTTTTCTTGATTTCTATGTTTTTCTGACGTTTACGAATTAAATTTTTTTTATATTTTTCGGGCAGTCACGAAAAAATGTAAATTTTTGATATTTTATTCGTATAGATATTCTAAGTGGACTGGTGTTATTCAGAAATTTTTTGATGTATTTTTATGTCTTTTTCTTGATTTTAATAATTTTCGAATGTTTACGAACTAAATTTTTTTATATTTTTCAGGCTGTCACGAAAAAAATGAAATTTTGATATTCCATTCGTATCGATATTCTCAGGTGACTGGTGCGATTCGAGAATTTTTTTGAGGTGTTTTTATGTCCTTTTCTTATTTTTTATATTTTTTGGACTTTTACGGATTAAATTTTTTGATATATTTTGGGCAATTACGAAAAAATATGAAATTTTGTGATTTTATTCGTATCGATATTCTAAGCTGATTGGTGCGATTCGAGAATATTTCGAGGTGATTTTTTATATTTTTCGAATGTTTACGAATTAAATTTTTTTGATATTTTTTAAGCAATCATGAAAAAATGTGAAATTTTGATACTTTATTCATATCGATATTCTAAGTTGAATGGTGCGACTCGGGAATTTTTGAGGTGTTTTTATGTATTTTTCTTGATTTATATATTTTTAGGACGTTTACGAATTAAATTCTTTGGTATTTTTCAAGCAGACACGAAAAAATGAGAAATTTTGATATTTTATTCGTATCAATATTCTAAGGTCACTGGTGCGATTCGAGAATTTTTTGAAGTGTTTCTATGTCTTTTACTTGATTTTTATATATTTTGGACATTTACGAATCAAAATTTTTTATATTTTTCGGGGAGTCACGAAAAAATGTGAAATGTTGATATTTTATTCTTGTCGTTACTTTAAGATTATTGGTGCGATTCGAAACTTTTCGAGGTGTTTTTATGTCTTTTTCTTGATTTTTATATTTTTTGGATGAATTAAAATTTTTGATATATTTCGGGCTGTAACAAATAAATGTGAAATTTTGATATTTTATTCTTTCGATACTCTAAGGTGAGTGGTGCGATTCAGAATTTTTTTGAGGTGTTTTTATGTTTTTTTCTTGATCTTTATATTTTTCAGACGTTAGCGAATAAAAGTTTTTGATATTTTTAGGGCAGTCACGAAAAAACGTGAAATTTTGATATCCTATTCGTTTCGATATTCTGAGGTGATTGGTGCGATTCGAGAATTTTTTGTTGTGTTTTTATGTGTTTTTCTTGATTTTTATATTTTTCAGACGTTTATGAATTAAATTTTTTGATATTTTTGGGAAGTCACAAAAAATGTGAAATTTTAATGTTTTATTCGTATCATTATTCTAAGGTGACTGGTGCGAATCAGGAATTTTTTGAGGTGTTTTTATGTCTTTTTCTCGATTTTTATATTTTCGGACGTTTACGAACTATAATTTTTCATATCTTTTTGGAAGTCACGAATAAATGTGAACTTTTGATATTTTATTTGTATTGATATACGAAGGTGAATGGAGCTACTCCAAAAAAATTTGAGGTGTTTTTATGTCCTTTCCATGATTTTTGTATTTTTCGGACGTTAACGAATACATTTTTTAAATATTTTTGGGACAGTCACGAAAAAATGTAAAAAATTTATATTTTATTTATATCGATATTCTAAGGTGACTGGTAAGATACGCGAATTTTTGAGGTGTTTTATGTCTTTTACTTAATTTTTATATTTTTCGGACATGTACGAATTAAAAATTTTAATATTTTTCAGGCAGTTACAAATTTTTTTTTGATATTTTATTCATATAGATATTCTAAGGTGACTGGTGCGATTCGTGAATATTTTTATGTGTTTTTATGTATTTTTCTTGATTTTTATATTTTTTGAACGTTTACAAATTAAAATTTTTGATATATTTTGAGAAATCACGAAAAAATATGAAATTTTGATATCTAATTCGTATTTATATTCTAAGGTGACTGGTGTAATTCGGGAATTTTTTTAGGTGTTTTGATGTCTTTTTCTTGAATTTTATATTTTTCAGACGCTTACTAATTAAATTTTTTGATACTTTTCGGGCAGTCGCGAAAAAATGTGAAACTTTGAGATTCCATTCATATCGATATTCTAAGGTGATTGATGCGATTTGGTATTTTTTTTTGAGGTGTTTTTATGTCTTTTTCTTTATTTTTATATTTTTCAAACGTTTACGAATTAAAATAAATGATCTTCTTCGTGAAGTAATGAAAAAATGTGAAATTTTGATATTTTGTTCCTATCGATATGCTTTGACGACTGGTACGATTCGGAAATTTTTGAGTTCTTTTTTGTCTTTTTCTTGATTTTTATATTTTTCGAACATTTTAGAATTAAAATTTTTGATATTCTTCGGACAGTCACGAAAAAATATGAAATTTGAAATTTCTATTCGTATCGATATTCTATGGCAACTGGCGCGATTCAGGAATTTTTTGAGGTGTTTTTATGTTTTGTCTTGATTCTTATATTTTTCGAACGTTTACAAACTAAATTTTTTGATATTTTTTGCAAAGTCACAAAAAAATTAGAAATTTTGAGATTTTATTTGTATCGATATTCTAAGGTAACTGGTGCGATTCGGAAAATTTTTAAGGTGTTTTTATGTCTTTTTCTTGATTTTTATATTTTTCAGACATTTACGAATTAAATTTTTTAATATTATTCGAGCAGTCACGAAAAGATGTGATATTTTAATATTTTATTCGTATAGATATTCTAAGGTGACTAGTGCGATTCGAAAGTTTTTTGAGATATTTTTATGTCTTTTTCTTGATTTATATATTTTTCATACGTTTACGAATTAAAAATTTTGATATTTTTCAAGCAATTCGGATGCTGGTTGACTCAATCAGGACTTTGACTGAACTGAAGGAAGCTTTCCTGGAACAATTCTTTCCGGAATCAAAAGAGTTGCAGATGAAAGATGAAATAAGTTCCCATAAGCAACTACCAGGAGAAGCAATCCATGAAACCTGGTGGAGATTCAGCCAAAAGCTGAAGAAGTATCCAAACCACATCACTGAGAGACATCTAAAACAGGCATTCTATAGATCCTTAAATTACGTGACTAAACCTGTTGCCGATGTAGTGTGTGGAGGATCCTTTATGAGGAAGCCATTCTCAGAGAGCATGCAACTGATGGACGAGGTGTCAAAGAATAACAGGGCATGGTACACCAGGGATGCAGAAGTAGGAGATCTTGGGTATACTTTTGAACTTTCAGTTGAACAAAGGAAGAGAGAAGAAGAAAGGGATCAGGACATGGCACACATGAGGACCCAAATAGATCTACTCACGAAGCATATTGTCTCCAAGTCTAAAAAGGTAAATCCCTTGGGATAGCCAAACATGTATGAATATCAGGACATCGATCTAGATGATGAGGCTAATTACCTAGTGAACCAAAGAGGTTCCCAGAATTATAACTCGGGCAACCAGGGTTACAATTCTGGAAATGCAGGTCGGAACTATTCAAGGGAAGGACAGATACGATAGGCCAACAAATAGAGACCAGGGAAACTGGTAGAACAGAGATGGGTACAGAAATGATCGAAGTGGTGTCTATGTGCCCCCAGGTAATAGAGACCGGGAAAGAAATAGTTCCGGTGGGTCTAAGCTGGAAGACATGTTGGCCAAGGTGCTACAAAAAGTTGAATCAACTAATGTAGAGGTGAAGGAGATGAAAAGTGATTTCTCAAGTATGAGTCAACTGGTAGACTCTCATACGACCTCCATCAAGTCGACTGAGCAGCAGTTGGGGCAACTTCCAGCCTCGTTAAATCAGAGTAAAAATGGGTCACTACCAAGTGACACGATCCAAAATCCTAAGAAGGACGGGCACTGCATGGCTATCGCCACCAAGAGGGGTAAGATTCTTACTGACCCAATTTTTGCAGGTACTAAACATGAGCAGGTGTTGGAGCAAGCTGGAAGAGAGGAGGATGAAGCTGAACATGTAGATGACTTGGAGGATGCTCATCCAATAGCACAACCCCCAAGAGGAAAAAGAGAAAGAGGTTGAGGGAAATATGCCTTTACAGCAGATCCCAAGACCACCTCCTCATTTCCCTCAAAGGCTTAAAAAGAAAGCCGAAGATGGGAAATTTGTGAAGTTCATCACTATGTTGCGACAACTGTCAGTAAGCATCCCACTGGTGGAAGCACTAAAGCAAATGATAGGATATGCCAAGTTCATGAAGGACTTGGTCACAAAGAAAAGAGCTATAAGTATTGATTTAACTGACAATGTTCATCACTGCAGTGCTATTGCTACCAAATCTCTGGTACAGAAGAAGGAGGATCCGGGTGCATTCACCATACCGTGCACCATCGGATCAATTGAATTTACAAAGTCCTTGTGTGACTTAGGGGCCAATATAAACGTGATGCCGCTAGCCATCTACAAACAATAGGGGTTATGAGTTCCAAAAACCACAGCCACAAGGTTGATAATGGTAGATAGGTCAGTGAAGCGACCTGTGGGTATCCTATGTGATCTGCTCGTAAAGGTGGACACATTCATCTTTCCGGCAGACTTCATGATCTTGGATTGCGAAGTAGATTTTGAGGTTCTCATTATTTTGGGAAGACCATTTCTGGCCATGGGACGAACATTGGTAGATGTTGAGCGAGGAGAACTGAAATTCAAACTCAACAAAGAAGAGGTAAAGTTTAATATTTTCAGGTCCATGAAACAACCACATGCCATGAATGTGGTGTCCGCAATAGAGGTTTTTGATGAAGAAGAAATGGGAGCAACCATTGAAGAGAGGCTGGCTATTGAAACCTTAGCTGCAGTGCTGATGAATTTTGAAGCTGATTTCTGGTCTGACTATGTAGAGACCGTGAATGCTTTGCAGGGTATGGGAGCACACTCTTATGCTCCAAAGAAATTGGACCTGGACTTGAAAAATAGTGCCAAGTCCTTCAACAAAACCATCCATTGAGGAGCCACCGGTGCTGGAACTTAAAAAGTTGCCCAATCACCTGAGGTATGCATATTTCAGAGCTAATAACACTTTGCCTATGATTTTGGCTGCAGATTTGAATGATGAACAGGTTCAAGCTGTGATCAAAGTGTTGATTAGGTACAAAAGGGTCATTGGGTGGACCATTGCTGACATCATCGGGATACCTCCAAGTATATGCACCCATAATATTCAACTTGAGGAGGACTGCAACCCAAGCATTGAACACAAGCGGAGGCTAAACCCACCTATGTAAGAGGTGGTCAAAAAGAAGATCATCAAATGGTTAGATGCTGGGGTGGTGCACCCTATTTCTGATAGTCACTAGGTCAGTACAGTGCAATGTGTGCCCAAAAAGGGCGGTATGACTGTGGTTGCAAACTCCAACAATGAGTTGGTCCCACAGAGGCCAGTCACTGGATGGCGAGTGTGCATGGATTACAGGAAGCTGAAGAGTGGACCTTAAAGGATCACTTCCCGATGCCTTTCATGGACCGGATGCTTGACAGGTTGCTGGAAAGGTGTACTGCTTCTTAGATGGATACTCTGGCTATAACCAGTTATCGATTGATCCTGAGGATCATGAAAAGACCACCTTTACATGTCCTTATGGCACCTTTGCATTTAAACGTATGTCATTTGGACTATGTAATGAACAAGCAACTTTCCAGAGGTGTATGATGTCTATCTTCTCAGACATGGTGGAGGACACTCTGGAAGTCTTCATGGATGACTTTTCAATGGTTGGTGATACCTTTAATGATTGTTTGCGTAATCTAAGCAGGGCCTTACAGAGATGTGATGAGGCCAACCTAGTGCTGAACTGGGAGGAGTGCCATTTCATGGTCAAGGAAGGCATAGTCCTTGGGCATAAGGTGTCTCAAAAAGGGATAAAGGTCGACAAGGCCAAAATTGAGGTGATTGAAAAGTTGCCTCCACCTATTTGTGTGAAGGGTGTTCGGAGTTTCTTAGGACATGCCGGATTTTATAGGCGTTTCATCAAGGACTTCTCCAAAATTTCACACCTCATGTTCAAGCTTTTGGAGAAGGAGGTGAAATTCATTTTTGATGAGACATGTCTTAGAGCCTTTGAATGCCTGAAGGAAAAGCTGATTTTTGCCCCCATGATCATTGGCCTATATTAGGCTGAGCCATTTGAGCTAATGTGTGATGCTAGTGGTACTGCTTTAGGAGTTATGTTGGGGCAGAAACGCAACAAGATGTTCTATCCAATTTACTATGCTAGTAAGTCACTAAATAGAGCACATCAAAATTACATAGTCACTGAACATGAACTATTGGTGGTGGTGTATGCTTTCGAGAAATTTAGAGGTTACTTGCTGGGTACTAGAGTGATAGTCCATACAGATTATGCAGCTCTGAGATACCTCATGGCAAAGAAAGATGCCAAGCCAAGGTTAATCAGATGGGTATTACTTCTTCAGGAGTTTGATTTTGAGGTCAAGGATAGGAAAGGTTGTGAGAACCAGATGGCTGATCACCTTTATAGGTTAGAGGCTGAAAAGAAAGAGGGGTGTGAACTAGAAATCAATGATGCATTCATGGATGAGCAGGTATTGGCTGCAACTCTTGATCTTATTCCTTGGTTTGCTGATTTTGCTAACTTTCTTGTTACTGATTTGATGCCTGAGGTGCTGACATTTCAGCAAAGAAAGAGGTTCTTGCATGATGTGGGTAAGTATTTTTGGGATGAACCTTATTTGTACAGGGTGTGTGTGCTGATAACATCATCAGGCGATATATCCCTAAAGCTGAGATGTTGCATATTCTAGAAGCCTATCACTCCTCTCCGGTAGGTGGTCATCAAGGAAGTGCTTGGACAACCCACGAGATACTTCAGTGTCGGTACTACTGGCCCATAATTCATCAGGATGCGATGGACATAGTAAGGAGTTGTGAAATGTGCCAGCGGAAAGGAGCCATCTCTCGGCGCCATGAGTTACCCATGACATCTATTCTGGAGGTGGCGTTGTTTGATGTGTAGGGCGTCGATTTCATGGGCCCATTTGTGAGCTCCTATGGGCCGAAATACATATTGGTGGCAGTGGACTATGTGTCCAAATGGGTCGAGGAAGTCGTTTTGCCTGAGAATGATGGCAAGAGTGTTGCTGGTTTTCTGAAGAAGAATATCTTCTCAAGGTTCGGCACACCCAGAGCTATTATCAGTGATGGCGGGTCCCATTTCTGTAATAAGGTATTCAGTTCTCTTCTAACTAAATATGGAGTTAAACAGCACAAGGTAGCAACACCTTATCACCCACAAACCAGTGGCTAAGTGGAGGTCTCCAACAGATAAATTAAAGCAATTTTGGCTAAAACGGTGAATACCAACAGGATAGATTGAGCAAGGAAGTTAGATGATGCTCTATGGCCATATCGGATAGCTTTCAAGATGCCTATTGGTATGTCTCCATATTAATTGGTGTTTGGAAAGGCATGTAATTTGCCGGTTGCGCTTGAGCACAAAGCACTCTGGGCTTTGTAGAAGCTGAACCTTAGTTGGAGCGAAACTGCAAACCTGAGATTGGATCAGTTCAATGAGACGGATGAGTTCCGTCTGAGAGCCTATGAGAGGTTTGCACTATATAAGGAGAGGATAAAGCTATATCATGACAAGAATATTGAGAAAAGAAGCTTCACTCCTGGTGATTTGGTATTACTTTCCAACTCCAAGCTTCGTCTGTTTTCGAGAAAATTGAGATCCAATTGGTCTGGACCTTTTAAGGTAATGCAGGTGTTTCAGTCGGGTGATATTGAGCTTGAAAATGAGAAGGGTGAAAGGTTCAAGGCCAATGGCCAGCGAATCAAGGCATACATAGGCATTCCAGAATAAGTGAAGATAGTTGAAGAATGTAAACTTGATGAATCTGAGTAATCAAGTAACCTGGATCACACCACGTTGTTAAATTGTGCGCAGCTTGGGAGGCAACCAAGATGTAATTGTAATAGGCATTTTCCTTTTTCCTTATTTTTCTTTGTTTTTTATAGAGTCACTGTGTGTTGATGTGTGCAGGAGAGACTGGGTTAAAAATTGCAGGAACTGGGTGCAGACATCTCTTCACGAGCAGCCTTACGGACCGTGGTGCCCTTCACGGGCAACTTCACGGTCCGTCAATCTTAGCACCAACCTAAGGGATCTACTGGAAATTGCAAGAAAAAGGTTCACGGAAGGGTTCACGGTCCATCAAGCCTTGTACGGACCGTCTAGCCTCTCGTGAACCACATGTAAGTCATTTGTCTCCAAGTCAGTTCCACGGACCATTGTACGGACCGTGGTGACCTTCACGGGCACTTTCACAGTCCGTTGTCCACAACCCAGTCTTACCAATACCCGACCTGCCCGCGATGACACAAAAATTAAAAGAATGGTATATGTGATTCCTAAGCACCAAAGGTCGGGGTTTTTTCTCTTATTCTCTTCCATAACGGTTCTTAAAGGGTTAAAAAGGGTTCCCATCATCCACCCATCCTTAATTCATATGAAAATCGAAACCCTAGTTCTATTTTGCTAAGAAATTCAAGTTCAAGTTCATCTTCTTCCTTTTGCGTGAAATTTTCCTCTAATTCCAAGTAAGTTCTGATTATCCCTTGTTATAAGTTTGATCTTATCTAAAAACAAGTTAGAATTACTTTGATTTAGTTGAATTTAGCATGATCATGTGCTGAACAGGCTTTGTTGATGAGAACTGGCTGTGGGTTTTGTCTAAATTGGGTGTAATCTCATGGGGGGTGGTGAATTTGTGTAGGGATAGTGTTGATGTGTGGTACGTGTTTGGTTGGATGAGTATTGTGTTTGTTGGCAGTGTGCTTGTTGAAATTCAGTGATGTTAATAGTCTCATTGTGATCCTCTGTAAAAATGGGGATACCTACTTGTTGTGGATAAGATGAATTGATATTTTTCACGTATGGGTTGATCAAAGTTGGATGAAACTGGTTGTTGAGAGTCATGGGTTAAATGAATTCTTCCGTAATAATGTGTGCATAGGTTTCATAATTGTGCTACAATTGGATAACATTAGGCATAAATGTTTGTCGGAGGAGAAAACCACTGAAAAAGGGCCAACTGTAAGTCCACGATGGGCTTCACGGACCGTAGGATCAACTACGGGTCGTGAAACCACTCGTGGACCACACTTGGCCAAATAGGAGTTCACTGGGAAGATCACGACGGTCTTCACGGACTGTGGTTCACATCACGGATCGTGGGAGATCCCGTAGAGTTTACTTGTTTCTGTATAATTCAATTTTCGTAATTTTATTTCTTTTTCGTCTTTTGATTCTGTGGCCCTTCCCAAGGATAGATTGGGTGACGACATTCTTAAGGCAAGACATCACGATGTAATTACACAGGGAAAGTCTGAGTACCCGATAGTGTGTCATTTTATTGACTTGCGTAACTAATGAGTATTGTAATTATCAGGTACTATGGCTCCCCGAAGAAAGAACGCAACCAAACCTGCTCCACCCACTACTTCTCAATCAAAAGGTCATAACGACTCCGAGTCTAGTAGTTCTGAGGTGCAAATAAATGTCACACCTGAAGATCACCCACCTCGAGCTACTAGATCCAGAACATCAAGGGCCATTCTCCAGGACACTCCTCCCCAGTCTAAAGAGGGAGGTAGTCATTCCGGTAGCGGTGAAGAATCGGGTAGTGAAACTAATGCTGGTTAAAGTAGCCAGTCTGTTGATAATTTGGGAGGCAGTGCAGAGTCTGAAAGCGGTTCTCAGGAAGATGCTACCACCTCTCCACCTGCGATAAATACAGAAGTTGAAACTGGAGTACGAGAGGAAGCAGATGCTATTGATAAGGATATAGAGATCACCACTAATGATACCATGGTGCTGTATGTGAACATCCATGAACCTGATCTTGCAGCGAGACAACAACTGATTGACTATTTCCGTTCCATGTAGACCGTGAACCGGTTCGAAGAATTCTTCAACAATGGTATTGTGACCAATGGTAACGAAACATTGGAAAACCAAGGGACTAGTCACTCATGAACCTAAATATCCATTCCCTAGCCTGATCCTATGTTACAAGCCGATAAAGTCCTACAGTGATCTTATTCCGGGTGTTTGCTAGATAGAGCGTAGAAAGCAAGGGCAAGCCTATGGTAGTTTTTTGTTAGTGTTAGAAGTTCTTTGAGAGTGAGAGCGTAGTACTTAGTCCCAATTATCATGACTGGGGGACTTCTTTGATGTGAGAACACAGTGACTGCATTTGAAAGTAGATTGTGTTAGTTGATAATTCACAGGCATAAGCATGATCGACTGTGAGTAATGAGATGTCATAGATTGATCCTTGCATGTTAGATTCATGGTTTTGGATACAAATTGTATTTAAAATGGCTGATGCGTGGTTTTGAAAGTGTTTGAATAATTTGAGGACTGAATGTGTTGCTTTCTCATCACTTGAGGACAAGTAATGGTTCTAAGTTGAGGGTGTTGATGTGCCGCGAAATCTTGGCACATTTGATGCTTGAAAACTAAGGATTAATACTAGAATTGAGTGTATGTTTTTATGCTTTTATGTGTTTGTTGAATGTGTAGACATATTCTTGCTTGTGTAGAAAAATGGAAAAAGAGGCAGAAGATGATGGTGATCAACTGAAGACCACGAGCACCTAGATGGGTCGTGGTCCTTGTCACGATCTGTGGTACCTGTCGTGAAGGTGAACCAGTGTAAAGTCCTTGGAGGAGTGAGATTAGATTGGACAAAGTGAAGATCACGGCCAACCTCACGGACCGTGGTCCTCACAACGGTCTGTGGTGCCTGTCGTGAAGGTGAACCAGTGTGGAGGCCTTGGAGGAGTAGAGAGTAGATTGGACCAAGTAAAGAACACGGCCAACCTCATGGACCGTGGTCCTCACAATGGTCCGTGGTGCCAGTCGTGAAGTTGAACCAGTGGATGGGCAAGGAGAAGTTAAAATGGGAAGTGACCAAGTAAAGACCACGGGCACCTTTACGGACCGTGGTCAGTGCCACGACCCGTGGTGACGTCTGTGATAAGTTACAGTGTGCAAGGCTTGAAGAACGTGTTTTGTTTGAATCCAAGTGAAGACCATGAAGGGCTTCACGGACCGTGAATCTCTTGACGGGTCGTAGAAGTGGGGTGAAGGGCCTGATAGTCTAGTCCTACTTCGAGTAGGACTCTTTTTTAAAACACTTATTTGAATTAATTAGGTCTTTTTTATCTTTTATCTTATATTACCTTGAACGACAAACAAGTTTTTCCATTATTCTCAGTTTGTGATTTTCGATTTGAACATTGAATTAAGCTTGAAGTTTGGATTTCCGGTTCTTGAATTATCGAATTGGCTTGTTGATTTGCTTATTCTCGTAAGTACTTTCTAAACATGTTTCCGTTTGATATTTCTGATTATTTACGTGAAATCATGAGTGGTTAAATACCATAACTGGAGTTGTGGGATCCATGACGTAATTCTAAATGTAATTTCATAAAATGAGTGAAAGGCGATTTATGTTTACAAATTGTAATTTAGCTTTCGTTATTCATGTATTCTGTTGAGTGCACGCATTAGAGTGAGCATGTATCTGTCATTTGTTTGAGAGAAGAATGATAGTTAGGAAAAAGTTAAATTAATCTGACGAAGTGGAGTCAAGGTTTAAGTTCGAGAGAAAAGAACCTTAACACCATTGTAGGTGAGGGTAAATCGTGTAACACTCTAGGACCGAGAGGACTTGAGTGAAGATTATCTGAGTAGACTGAGAGGTGTTAGATATAGCTAACTCACATTTATTTTGTAGAGGTAAATTGCCTGAAACTCAACTACGGAAGAACATTAGATGCAAATGGGGAACACAATCCTAGTTTCAGTTAATTATTGAAACAACTTCTAAACTAATATTTTGTTCATTGTTGAATTAGACTTTAATTTACAACTTTGGTTACCAAAGCGTTAACGCTAAACCCAATTTACATCCAGTAATTGCTTATTTAGGAAATAATAACGTCATTTGAGTAAAATACGACAGTGAAATCATTTCTGTAAAGAAATTCTCCGTGGGATCGACCTCAACTCACGTTGAGTTATATAAATTGACTTCGACTGCTTATATCTCTTAATTGAGGTGTAAGCTTGGATGTATCAAGTATTGATATTCAAAGGTGACAACTGTGATTCGGGATTTTTTTGAGGTGTTTTTATGTCTTTTTCTTGATATTTATATTTTTTGAACGTTTACGAATTAAAATTTTTGATATTTTTTCAGGCAATCATGAAAAAATGTGAAATTTTGATATTTCATTCGTATCGATATTTTAAGGTGACTGGTGCGATTAGAAATTTTTTTGAGGTGTTTTTACGTCTTTTTCTTGATTTTTATATTTTTTGGACGTTAAGGAATTAAAAATTTTGATATTTTTCGGGCAATCACGGAAAAATGTGAAATGTTGATATTTTATTTGTATTGATATTCTAAGGTGACTGGTGTGATTTGAGAATTTTTTGAGGTGTTTTTATATCTTTTTCTCGATATTTATATTTTTTGGACGTTTACGAATTAATATTTTTAATATTCTTCTTGCAATCACGAAAAAATGTGAAATTTTGATATCCTATTCATTTCGATTATTCTAAGGTGACTGGTGATTCGTGATTTTTTTTAGGTGTTTTTATGTCTTTTTCTCAGGTTTTATATTTTTCAGATGTTTACGAATTAAAATTTTTGACATTTTTCGTACAGTCATGAAAAGATGTGAGATTTTGATATTTTATTCGTATTGATATTCTAAGGTGACAGGTGCGATTTCAGAATTTTTTAAGGTGCTTTTATGTCTTTTTCTTGATATTTATGTTTTTCGGACGTTTAAGAATTAAATTTTTTATATTTTCGGGCAGAAAGAAAGAAATGTGAAAGTTTGATATTTTATTCGTATCGATATTCTAAGGTGACAGGTACGATTCGGGAATTTTTTGAGGTGTCTTTATGTCTTTTTCTAGATTTATATATTTTTCGGACGTTTACGAATTAAAAATTTTGATATTTTT
>NW_006239283.1:301148-311147 GCF_000226075.1 Solanum tuberosum | reverse complement strand
ATGTCTTTTTCTTGATTTTTATATTTTTCGAACGTTTACGAATAAAAATTTTTGATATTTTTCGGGCAATCATAAAAAAATGTGTAATTTCAATATTTCATTCGTATCAATATTCTAAGGTGACAAGTGCGATTCGGGAATTTTTTGAGTTGTTTTTATGTCTTTTTCTTGATTTATATATTTTTCGGATGTTTAAGAATTAAAATTTTTGATATTTTTCTGGCAGTAAGGAAAAAATGTGAAATTTTGATATTTTATTAGTATTGATATTCTACGATGGCAGGTGCGATTCGGGAATTTTTTGAGTTGTTTTTATGTCTTTTTCTTGATTTTAATATTTTTCGGACGTTTACGAATTAGATTTTTGGATATTTTTTGGGCAATCACGAAAAAATGTGAAATTTTGATATTTAATTCATCTCGATATACTAAGGTGACTGGTGCGATTCGGTAATTTTTTGAGGTGTTATTATTTCTTTTTATTGATTTTTATATTTTTCGAACGTTTACAAATTAAATTTTTTGATATTTTTCAGGCTGTCACGAAAAAATGTGAAATTTTGGTATTTTATTCGTATGTATATTCTAAGGT
The DNA here is from genome assembly GCF_000226075.1 of Solanum tuberosum. Lineage (NCBI taxonomy): Eukaryota > Viridiplantae > Streptophyta > Magnoliopsida > Solanales > Solanaceae > Solanum > Solanum tuberosum. The sequence continues at coordinate 310,555 of NW_006239283.1, read as the reverse complement.
AACTGATGCGATTCAAAAAAAATTTGAGGTGTTTTTATGTATTTTTCTTAATTTTTATATTTTTCGGACGTTTACGAATTAAATGTTTTGATATTTATCGGGCAATAACGAAAAAATGTATAATTTTGATATTTTATTCGTATCGATATTCTAAGTTGACAGGTGCGATTCGAGAATTTTTTGAAGTGTTTTTATGTCTTTTTCTTGATTTTTATATGTTTGGGACATTTACGAATTAAGAGTTTTGATATTTTTTGGGGAGTTACGAAAATATCTGAAATTTTGAAATTTTATTCCCAACGATGTTCTTAGGTGACTGGTGTATTCAGGAATTTTTTGAGGTGTTTTTATGTCTTTTTCTTGATTTTAATATTTTTCAGACGTTTATGAATTAGTTTTTTTTTATTTTTTTGGAAGTGAGGAAATAATGTGAAATTCTGATATTTCATTTGTATCGATATTCTTAGGTGACAAGTGCGATTCGAGAATTTTTTGAGGTGTTTTTATGTCTATTTATTGATTTTAATATTTTTTAAATATTCACGAAAAAATGTGAAATTTTGATATTTTATTCGTATCCATATAAGGTGACATGTGCTATTCGAGAATTTTGTGAGGTGTTTTTTTATGTCTTTTTCTTGATTTTGATAATTTTTGGACCTTTAAGAATTAATTTTTTTGATATTTTTCTGGCAGTAAGGGAAAAATGGGAAATTTTGATATTTTATTCGTATCGGTATTCTAAGGTTACAGGTTTGATTCGGAAATTTTTTGACATTTTTTATGTCTTTTTCTTGATTTTATTATTTTCCGACCGTTTACAAATTAAATTCTTTGATATTTTTCGGGAAGTCAGGAAAAAATGTAAAATTTTGATATTTCATTCGTATAGATATTCTAAAGTGACTGGTGCGATTTGGGAATTTTTTGAGGTGTTCTTATGTATTTTTCTTCATTTTTATATTTTTCAGACGTTTACGAATTAACATTTTTGATATTTTTCGGGGAGTTACGAAAAAATGTGAAATTTTGATATTTTATTCGCATCGATATTCTAAGGTGACAAGTGTATTCGAGAAGTTTTTGAGGTGTCTTTATGTCTTTTTCTTGATTGTTATATTTTTCGAACGTTTAAGAATTAATTTTTTTTATATTTTTCTGGAATTAAGGAAAAATGTGAAATTTTGATATTTTATTCGTATCGATATTCTAAGGTGACAGGTGCGATTCGAGAATTTTTTGAGGTATTTTTATGTCTATTTATTGATTTTAATATTTTTTAAACGTTTACGAATAAATTTTTTTGGTATTTTTCAGGGCGTCACAAAAAAATGTGATATTTTGATATTTCATTCGTATCGATATTCTAAGGTGACTGGTGCGATTCGAGAATTTTTTGAGGTGTTTTTATATACTTTGCTTGATTTTTATATATTTCGGATGTTTAGGAATAAAAAATTTTGATAATTTTCGGGAAGTCACGAAAAAATATGAAAATTTGATATTTAATTCATCTCGATATTCTAAGGTGACTGGTGCGATTCAATAATTTTTTGAAGTGTTTTAATTTCTTTTCTTGATTTTTATATTTTTCGGACGTTTACACATTTAATTTTTTGATATTTTTTCGGGTAGTCACGAAATAATGTGAAATTTAGATATTTCAGTTGTATGGATATTCTAAGGTCACTGGTGCGATTCAAATAAAATTCGAAGTGTTTTTATGTTTCTTTCTTGTTTGTTATATTTTTTGGACGTTTACGAATTAAATTTTTTGATATTTATCGGGCAATCACGAAAAAATGTATAATCTTGATACTTTATTCGTATCGATATTCTAAGGTGGCAGGTGCTATTCGAGAATATTTTGTGGTGATATTATGTCTTTTTCTTGATTCTTATATTTTTGGGACGTTTACGAATTAAAAGTTTTGATATTTTTCGGGCAGTCATGAAAAAATGTGAAATTTTTATATTTTAATCGTATCGATATTATATGATGACAGGTGCTATTCGAGAATTTTGTGAGGTGTTTTTATGTCTTTTTCTTGATTTTTCTATTTCTTGAACCTTTAAGAATTAAAAATTTTGATATTTTTCTGGCAGTAAGGAAAAATTATGAAATTTTGATATTTTATTCGTATCGATATTCAAAGGTGACAGGTGTAATTCGGGAATTTTTGAGGTGTTTTTATGTCTTTTTCTTGATTTTAATATTTTTGGATGGCTACGAATTAAATTTTTTGATATTTTTCGGGAAGTCAGGAAAAAATGAGAAATTTTGAGAATTCATTCGTATCGATATTCTAAGGTGACTGGAGCGATTCTGAGTTTTTTTGAGATGTTATTATTTTTTTATTGATTTTTATATTTTTTGGACGTTTACGAATTAAAATTTTGGTTTTTTTTTTGGGAGTAACTAAAAAATGTGAAATTTTGATATCTCATTTGTATTGATATTCTAAGTTGACTGGTGCTATTTAAGAATTTTTTTGAATTGTTTTTATGTCTTTGTCTTGATTTTTATATTTTTGGGACTTTTACAAAATAAAAGTTTTGATATTTTTCGGACAGTCACGAAAAAATGAGGAATTTTTGTATCTTATTCATATCAATATTATAAGGTGACTGGTGCGATTTGAGAATATTTTGAGTTGTTTTTATGTTTTTTTCTTGATTTTTATATTTTTTGGACCTTTAAGAATTAAATTTTTTATTTTCTCCTGGCAGTAAGGAAAAAATGTGAAATTTTGATATTTTATTCGTATCGATATTCTAAGGTGACAGGTGCGATTTGAGAATTTTTTGAGGTGTTTTTATGTCTTTTTCTTGATATTGTTATTTTCCGAACGTTTACGAATTAAATTTTTTGATATTTTTCGGGCAATCAAGAAAAACTATGAAATTTTGATATATCATTAGTATAGATATTCTAAGGTGACTGGTGCGATTCGAGGATTTTTTGAGGTGTTCTTATGTATATTTCTTCATTTTTATATTTTTCGGACGTTTACGAATTAATATTTTTGATATTTTCGGGGAGTTAGGAAAAATATGAAATTTTGAAATTTTATTCGCATCGATATTCTAAGGTGACAGGTGCATTCGGGAATTGTTTGAGGTGTTTTTATGTCTTTTTCTTGATTTTTATATTTTTCGGACGTTTAAGAATTAATTTTTTTTTATATTTTTCTGGAAGTAAAGGAAAAATGTAAAATTTTGATATTTTATTTGTATCGATATTCTAAGGTGACAGGTGTAATTCGAGAATTTTTTGAGGTGTTTTTAAGCCTATTTATTGATTTTAATATTTTTTAAACGTTTACGAATAAATTATTTTGGTATTTTTTGGGCAGTCACGAAAAAATGTGAAATTTTGATATTTTATTCGTATCGATATTCTAAGGTGAGTGGTACGATTCGAGAATTTTTGAGGTGTTTTTATATACTTTTCTTGATTTTTATATATTTCGGACGTTTAGGAATAAAAAATTTTGATATTTTTCTGGCAGTCACGAAAAAAGGTGAAATTTTGATATTTAATTCATCTCGATATACTAAGGTGACTGCTGCAATTCGGTAATTTTTTTTGGTGTTTTTATTTCTTTTTCTTGACTTTTATATTTTTCGGATGTTTACAAATTGAATGTTTTCATATTTTTAGGGCAATCACGAAAAAATGTGAAATTTGGATATTTCATTTGTATGGATATTCTAAGGTGACTGGTGCGATTCGAGAATTTTTAGAGGTGTTTTTATGTATTTTTCTACATTTTTATATTTTTCGGACGTTTACGAATTAAATTTTTTGATATTAATCGGGCAATCAGAAAAAAATGTTTAATTTTGATATTTTATTCGTATCGATATTATAAGTTGACAGGTGCGATTTGAGAATTTTTTGAAGTGTTTTTATGTCTTTTTCTTGATTTATATATTTTTGGGACGTTTACGAATTAAAAGTTTTGATATTTTTCGGGCAGTCTCGAAAAAATGTGAAATTTGATATTTTATTCTAATCGATATAATAAGGCAACAGGTGCTATTCGGGAATTTTGTGTGGTGTTTTTATGTCTTTTTCTTGATTTTTATATTTAATTCGTATCGATATTCTAAGGTGACAGGTGCGATTCGGGAATTTTTTGATGTGTTTTTATATATTTTACTTTATTTTATTATTTTCGAACGTTTACGAATTAAATTCTTTGATATTTTTCGGGCATTCAGAAAAAAATGCTAAATATTGATATTTCAATCGTATCGATATTCTATGGTGAGTGGTGTGATTCGGGAATTTTTTGATGTGTTCTTATGTATTTTTTTTCATTTTTATATTTTTCGGACGTTTAAGAATTAACATTTTTGATATTTTCCAGGGAGTTACGAAAAAATTTGAAATTTTGAAATTTTATTCGCTTCGATATTCTAAGGTAATTGGTGCATTCCAGAATTTTTTGAGGTGTTTTTATGACTTCTTCTTGATTTTTAATTTTTCGAACGTTTATGAATTAATTTTTTTTATATTTTTCTGGATGTAAGGAAAAAATATGAAATTTTGATATTTTATTTGTATCGATATTCTAAGATGACAGGTACAATTCAAAAAACTTTTGTGGTGTTTTTATGTTTATTTATTGATTTTAATATTTTTTAAACCTTTACGAATAAATTTTTTTGGTTTTTTTCATTCGTATCGATATACCAAAGTGACTAGTGCTATGCGAAATTTTTTTGATGTGTTTTTATATATTTTCTTGAGTTTTATATATTTCGGACGTTTAGGAATAAAATTTCTTAATATTTTTCGGGCAGTCATTAAAAAATGTGAAATTTTGATATTTCATTCATATCGATATTCTAAGGTGACTGGTGCGATTCGGGAATTTTTTGACGTATTTTTGTGTCTTTTTCTTGATTTTTATATTTTTCGGAACTCTATGAATTAAAATTTTTGATATTTTTTCGGAAAACACGCAAAAGTGTGAAATTTTGATATTTCATTCATAACGATATCCTAAGGTGACTGGTGCGATTCGAATTTTTTTGAGGTGTTTTTATGTCTCTTTCTTGATTTTTATATTTTTCGGACGTTTACGAATTTAATTTTTTTATATTTATCGAGCAATGACGAAAAAATGTGAAATTTTTATACTTTATTCGTATAGATATTGTAATGTGACAAGTGCGATTTGAGAATTTTTTGAGGTATATTATGTCTTTTTCTTGATTTTTATATTTTTCGGACGTTTACGAATTATAATTTTTGATATTATTCGGGAAGTCACGAAAAAATGTGAAATTTTGATATTATATTTGTATCGATAATCTAAGGTGATTGGTGCAATTAGCGAATTTTTTGAGGTTTTTTTATATCTTTTTCTTGATTTTTATATTTTTTCGGACGTTTAAGAGTTCGAATTTTTGATATTTTGCTGGAAGTAAGGAAAAAATTTGAAATTTTTATATTTTATTCGTATCGATATTCTAAGATGACAGGTGCGATTCGAGAGTTTTTTGAGGTATTTTTATATCTTTTTCTTGATTTTAATATTTTCGAATTAAATTTTTTGATATTTTTCGGGCTGTCACGAAAAAATATAAATTTTGATATTTCATTCGTATCGATATTCTAATGTGACTGGTGTGATTCTGGAATTTTTCGAGGTGTTATTATTTTTTTTCTTGATTTATATATTTTTTGGACGTTTACGAATTAAAATTTTGTATTATTTCGGGCAGTTATGAAAAAATGTGAAATTTGGATATTTCATTCGTATTAATTTTCTAAGCTGACTGGTGCGATTCAAGAATTTTTTGAAGTGTTTTTATGTCTTTTTCTTGATTTTTATACTTTTGGGACGTTTACGAATTAAAAGTTTTAATATTTTTCAGGCAGTCAAGAAAAAATGTGAAATTTTGATATTTTATCCGTATCGTTATTATAAGGTGACAGGTGCTATTCGAGGATTTTGTGATGTGTTTTTATGTCTTTTTCTTGATTTTTATATTTTTTTGACCTATATAAATTAAAATTTTTGACGTTTTTCTAGCAGTAAGGAAAATATGTGAAATTTTGACATTTTATTCGTATCGATATTCTAACGTGACAGGTGCGATTCGGGAATTTTTTAAGGTATTTTTATGTCTTTTTCTTGATTTTATTATTTTCGAACGTTTACTAATTAAATTCTTTGATATTTTTCGGGCAGTTAGGAAAAAATGTGACATTTTGATATCTAATTCGTATTCATATTCTAAGGTGACTAGTGCGATGAGGGAATTTTTTGAAGTGTTCTTATGTATTTTTCTTCATTTTTATATTTTTCGGACGTTTACGAATTAACATTTCTGATATTTTTCGGGGAGTTACGAAGAAATGTGAAATTTCAAAATTTTATTCGCATCGATATTCTAAGGTGACAAGTGCATTTGAGAATTTTTTGAGGTGTTTTTATGTCTTTTTCTTGATTTTTATATTTCTTGGACGTTTAAGAATTATTTTTTAAAATATTTTTCTAGAAATTAGGAAAAAATTTGAAATTTCGATATCACATTCGTATCGATATTCTAAGGTGATTGATGCGATTCGAGAATTTTATATAATTTTCTTGATTTTTATATAATTCGGACGTTTAGGAATAAAAATTTTTGATATTTTTTGGGCAGTAATGAAAAAACGTGAAATTTTGATATGTCATTCGTATCGATATTCTAAGGTGACTGGTGCGATTCGGGAATACTTAGTGGTGTTTTTATGTCTTTTTCTTGATTTTTATATTTTTTAGACGTTTACGAATTAAAAGTTTTGATATTTTTTTGGACAGTCACGCAAAAATGTGAAATTTTGATATTCCATTTGTATCGTCATTCTGGTGACTCGTCCAATTCAAAAAAAAATTGAGGTGCTTTTATGTCTTTTTCTTGATTTTTATATTTTTCGACGTTTACGAATTAAATTTTTGATATTTATCAGGCAATGACGAAAAAATGTGAAATTTTGATATTTTATTCGTATCGATATTCTAAGTCGACAGGTGCAATTCGAGAATTTTTTGAAGTTTTTTTATGTCTTTTGCTTGATTTTTATATTTTTGGGATGTTTATGAATTAAAAGTTTTGATATTTTTCGGGCAGTCACGAAAAAATGTGAAATTTTGATATTTTATTCGTATCAATATTTTAAGGTGACACGTTCGATTCTATAAATTTTTGAGGTGTTTTTATCTTTTTCTTGATTTTTATATTTTTCAGAAGTTTAAGAATTCAAATTTTTGATATTTTTCTGACAGCAAGGAAAAAATATGAAATTTTGATATTTTATTCATATCGATATTCTAAGATGATAACAGCAATTCGAGAATTTTTTGACGTGTTTTTATGTCTTTTTCTTGATTTTAATATTCTTGGATGTTTACGAATTAAATTTTTTGATATTTTTTTGGCAGTCAGGAATTTTTTGATATTTTTTCTTGATTTTAGATTTTTCGGGCAGATACGAAAAAATGTGAAATTTTGATATTTCATTCGTATCGATATTCTAAGCTGACTGGTGCGATTCGAGAATTTTTTGAAGTGTGTTTATGTCTTTTTATTGGTTTTTATATTTTTGGGACGTTTACTAAATAAAAGTTTTGATATTTTTCATGCAGTGATGAAAAATGTGAAATTTGAATATTTTATTCGTATCGATATTATAAGGTGACAGGTGCTATTCGAGAATTTAGTGATGTGTTTTTATGTCTTTTTCTGGATTTTTAAAAATTTTGGACCTTTGAGAATTAAATTTTTTGATATTTTACTAGGAGTAAGGAAAAAATGTGAAAATTTGATACTTTATTCGTATCGATATTCTAAGGTGACTAGTGCGATTCGGGAATTTTTTGAGGTGTTCTTATGTATTTTTCTTTATTTTTATATTTTTCAGACGTTTACGAATTAACATTTTTGATATTTTTCAGGGAGTTACGAAAAAATGTGAAATTTTGAAATTTTATTCGCATCGATAATCTTAGGTGACAGGTGCATTCCAGAATTTTTTGAGCTGTTTTATGTCTTTTTCTTGAACTTTATATTTTTCGGACGTTTAAGAATTAAATTTTTTTATATTTTTCTAGAAGTAAGGAAAAAATGTGAAATTTTGATATTTTATTCCTATCGATATTCTAAGGTGACAGGTGCGATTCTAGAATTTTTTGAGGTGTTTTTATGTGTATTTATTGATTATAATATTTTTTAAACGTTTACGAATAAATTTTTTGGTATTTTTCAGGCAGTCACCAAAAAATGTGAAATTTTGATATTTCATTCGTATCGATATTTTAAGGTTACTGGTGCGATTCGAGAATTTTTCGAGGTGTTTTTATATACTTTTCTTGATTTTTATATATTTCGGACGTTTAGGATTCAATTTTTTTGATATTTTTGGGGCAGTAAGAAAAAATGTAAAATTTTGATATTCGTTCGTATCGATATACTAAGGTGACAGGTGCGATTCGGGAATATTTTGAGGTGTTTTTACGTCTCTTTCTTGATATTAATATTTTCGGACGTTTACGAATTAAAATTATTGATATTTTTCAGACAGTCACAAAAAAATGTGAAATTTTGATATTTTATTCGTATCGATATTCTAATGTGACTGGTGCGATTCTGGAATTTTTGAGGTCTTATTATTTTTTTTCTTGAATTATATATTTTTTCGACATTTACGAATTAAAATTTTGGATTTTTTCGGGGAGTTATGAAAAAAAGTGAATTTTTGATATTTTATTCGTATCGATATTGTAAGGTGATAGGTGCGATTTCAGAATTTTTTGAAGTGTTATTACGGCTTTTTCTTGATTTTTATATTTTGGGACGTTTACGAATTAAAAGTTTTGTTATTTTTCGGGTAGTGACAAAAAAAGGTGAAATTTTGATATTATATTCGTATCGATATTATAAAGTGACAGGTGCTATTCGAGAATTTTGTGATGTGTTTTTACGTCTTTTTCTTGATTTTTATATATTTCGGACGTTTAAGAATTCAAATTTTTGATATTTTTTTGGCAGTAAGGAAGAAATGTGAAATTTGAATATTTTATTCGTATCGATATTTTAAGGTGATAGGCGCGATTCGGGTATTTTTTGAGGTGTTTTATGTCTTTTTCTTGATTTTAATATATTTCAGACGTTTACGAATTAAATTTTTTTAATATTTTTCGGGAAGTTACGAAAAAATGTGAAATTTTGATATTTCATTCGTATCAATATTCTCATGTGACTGGGGTGATTTGAGAATTTTTTGAGGTGTTATTATGTCTTTTTCTTGATTTTTATGTTTTTCGAACGTTTACGAATTAATTTATTTGATATTTATCGCGCAATGACAGAAAAATGTGAAATTTTAATATTTTATTCGTATCGAT
>NW_006239283.1:296418-301065 GCF_000226075.1 Solanum tuberosum | reverse complement strand
ATAAGGTGATAGGTGTGATTTGAGAATTTTTTGAGGTGTTATTATTTTTTTTCTTGAGTTTTATATTTTTCGGACGTTTACGAATTAAAATTTTTGCTATTTTTCGGGTAGTCACGAAAAATGTGAAATTTTGATATTTTATTCGTATCGATATTTTAAGGTTACAGGTGCGATTCCAGATTTTTTTGAGGTAATTTTATGTCTTTTTCTTGATTTTTATATTTTTCGGATGTTTAAGAATTCAAATTTTTGATATATTTCTGGCAGTAAAGAAAAAATGTGAAATTTTAATATTTTATTCGTATCAATATTCTAAAATGACAGATGCGATTCGGGAATTTTTTGAGGTAGTTTTATGTCTTTTTCTTGATTTTAATATTTTTCGGATGTTTACGAATTATATATTTCGATATTTTTCGAGCAGTCACGAAAAAATGTGAAATTTTGATATATCATTTGTATCGATATTCTAATGTGACTGGTGCGATTCTGGATTTTTTTGAGGTGTTATTTTTTTTTTGATTCATATATTTTTTGGACGTTTACGAATTAAAATTTTGAATTTTTTCGGAAAGATATGAAAAGATGTGAAATTTTGATATGTCTATTGTATCGATATTCTAAGTAGACTGGTGCGATTCAAATTTTTTTGGGTGTTTTTATATCTTTTTCTTAATCTTTATATTTTTCAGACGTTTACGAATTAACTTTTTTATATTTATCGGTCAATCACGAAAAAATGTGAAATTCTGATATGTATTGGTATCGATATTCTAAGGTGACTAGTGCGATTCGGGAATTTTTTGAGGTGTTATGTGTTTTTCTTGATTCTTATATTTTTCGGACGTTTACGAATTTACATTTTTGATATTTTTCGAGCAATCATGAAAAAATTTGAAAATTTGAAAATTTATTCGTATCGATATTCTAAGGTGACATGTGCGATTCGGGAATTTTTGAGGTGTTTTTTTATCTTTTTATTTATTTTTATATTTTTCGGACGTTTAAGAATTAAAGTTTTTCATATTTTTCTGGAAATATGGAAAAAATATGAAATTTTGATATTTTATTCGTATCGATATTCGAAGGTGATTTGTGCGTTTCGAGAATTTTATGTGTTTTTATATACTTTTCTTGATTTTTATATATTTTGGACGTTTTGGAATAAACTTTTTTGATATTTTTTGGGCAGTCAAGAAAAAAGGTGAAATTTTGATATTTCATTCGTATCGATATTCTAAGGTGACTGATGCTATCCGGGAATTTTTTGAGGTGTTTTTAAGTCTTTTTCTTGAATTTTATATTTTTCAGACGTTTAAGAATTAAAATTTTTGATATTTTTTCTGGCAGTCACGAAAAAATGTGAACTTTTGATATTTCATTCGTATCGATATTCTAAGGTGACTGGTGGGATTCAAAAAAATTTTGAGGTGGTTTTATATCTTTTTCTTGATTTTTATATTTTTCGGACATTTACGAATTAAACTTTTTTTTGATATATATCGGGCAATGACGAAAAAATGTGAAATTTTGATATTTTATTCGTATCGATATTGTAAGGTGACAGGTACGATTTGAGAATTTTTTGAGGTGTTATTATGTCTTATTCTTGATTTTTATATTTTTCGAACGTTTATGAATTAAATTTTTGATATTTTTGGGAAGTCACGAAAAAATGTGTAATTTTGATATTTTATTCGTATCGATATTTTAAGATGACATGTGCGATTCGGTAATTTGTTGAGGTGTTTTTATGTCTTTTTTTTATCTTAATATTTTTCAGATATTTAAGAATTAAATTTTTTGATATTTTTCTGGCAGTAAGGAAAAAATGTAAAATTTTGATATTTTATTCGTATCGATATTCTAAGATAACATGTGCGATTCAGGTTAAGGTGTTTTTATGTCTTTTTTTTATCTTAATATTTTTCTGACGTTTACGAATCAATTTTTTTTGATATATTTTGGGCAGTCACAAAAAAATGTGAAATTTTGATATTATGTTTGTATCGATATTCTAATGTGACTGGTGCGATTCGGAAATTTGTTGAGGTGTTTTAATTTTTTTCATGATTTTTATATTTTTTTGGACGTTTACGAATTAAAAGTTTTTATTTTTTCAGACACTTACGAAAAAATGAGAAATTTTGATATCCCATTCGTATCGATATTCTAAGATGACTGGTGCGATTCGAATTTTTTTGAGGTGTTTTATGTCTTTTCCTTGATATTTATATTTTTCGAACGTTTACGAATTAAATTTTTTGATATTTATTGGGCAATCACAAAAAAATGTGAAATTTTGATACTTTATTGGTATCGATATTCTTAGGTTACAGGTGCGATTCGAAATTTTTTGAGGTGTTTTTATGTCTTTTTCTTGATTTATATATTTTTCTCGTATCGATATTCTAAGGTGACAGGTGCGATTATGGATTTTTTGAGATGTTATTATGTATTTTTCTTGATTTTTATATTTTTTGAACGTTTACGAATTAATTTTTTTGATATTTTTTGGGCAGTCACGAAAAAATGTGAAATTTTGATATTCTGTTCGTTTCGATATGAGAGGGTTACAGATCCGACTCAAAATTTTTTGAGGTGTTTTTATGTCTTTTTCTTAATTTTTATATTTTTTCGACGTTGAAGAATTAAAATTTTTGATATTTTTTTGGTAGTAAGGAAAAAATGTGAAATTTTGATATTTTTTTCGTATCGATATTCTAAGGTGGCAGGTACGATTCAAGAATTTTTTATGGTGTTTTTATGTCTTTTTCTTTATTTTAATATTTTTCGGCCTTTTATGAATTAATTTTTTTGATATTTTTCGAGCCATCACGAAAAAATGTAAAATTTTGATATTTCATTCGTATCAATATGCTAAGGTTACTGTGCGATTTGGGAATATTTTGAGGTCTTTTTATGTATTTTTCTTGATTTTTATATTTTTTGAACGTTTACGAATTAATTTTTTTGATATTTTTTGGGCAGTCACGAAAAAATGTGAAATTTTGATATTTTATTCGTATCGATATTCTAAGGTGACAGGTGCGATTCGGGAATTTTTTGAGGTGTTTTTATGTCTTTTTCTTGATATTTTTCTGGAAGGAAAAAATGTGAAATTTTGATATGTTATTCGTATCGATATTCTAAGGTGACAGGTGCGATTCGAGAATATTTTGAGGTGTTTTTATGTCTATTTATTGATTTTAATATTTTTCAGATGTTTACAAATTAAATTTTTTGATATTTTTCGGGCAATCTCAAAAAATGTGAAATTTTGATATTTCATTCGTATCGATATTCTAATGTGACTGGTGTGATTCGAGAATTTTTTGAGGTGTTTTGAAGTATTTTTCTTGATTTTTATATTTTTCGGATGTTTACGAATAAATTTTTTTGATATTTTTCGGGCAGCCACGAAAACATGTTAAAATAACAAACTTAAAGTAGTTAAGGGTTTTGGGTTGCCTCCCAAACAACGCCTTAGTTAACATCGTGACACGACGCATGTGAGCACCTAATTTTCACTTTTGGAGTTGGCCAAAACATCATTTGGCCACCCCTTGTCTTGTGCCTGACGGAGATAGGCATTATGTGACCCAAGAGAGTTTCAATTAGTTGGATAGATCTAGAGTGAGAACTACTCATCTGATTTAGCGCTTCTACATTTTCTCTAATCTTCTCTAGCACTCTATCTTGCTCAGTTAGGTTAATAACATATCTTTGATATGTTTATTTTCAATGTCCGTTGATCTACCCTGCTCAGTAGGTAGTTTGCATTTGCTCTTTTCTTTGGACATCACTTCCAATTCCTCGACCTTTTGGGTCAAGTTGTTCATCTGACCTAGCAAAATGATTAAATGCTGGTCATTCTCAGTATCCTTGTTGGTTTTAGCCACAAGGTCAAGGAATTTGGTTGCGGTCTCATAGGAGTATTTATTGCGACCGCCTGGCATAAGTCGATCGATTAACTCTCTGTTTTCGGGACTTAGACCCCTATAGAAGCATTCCAGTAGAACTAAATCAGGGATTTCATTAGTTGGGCATTGTATCAATAGTGTTTTAAACCTCAGCCCGACACATGAAAAGGTTTTTTCCTCGATGATTGAAGTTCAGGAAGTGATCTCTGAATCTCATCACTTCTACTGGGAGGTGCTCCATTGGTCCACCATCCTCATCATGTATACTCATTATCCTGTCTCAACACACAGACAAACCAAACAAAACTAAAAATTAGGTAAGTAGACTACGACTAAGAAGAACAAAATTTCCACTAATCTAAAAATTCTCAAATAACACCATTCCCCGGCAGCGGCGCCATTTTGATGCTTATCGTGACCAACGACACTAACCTACGGTATGAGTGTCTACGATCGTCGATAGTATAGTAACCCAACTAAAGGTTGGGGTCATGTCCCAAGGGAGTGGTTCTGAGAATTGATAGAAAAATAAAATTTAGCTCTAACTAGTCGTAGCTAAAGACATTAACGATTAAAAACATAGTAAATTAAAGGGGGTGACACAAAAGTGTCAAATATCGATTGGGGGTTTTGTCACAAGTAATAAAAACAACAAAAATTAACAAGAAAATCAAGTATGGGGAAATGTTCTTGGGGTGTGACCGCAATACAAGTTGAGATAAAT
>NW_006239283.1:271683-296120 GCF_000226075.1 Solanum tuberosum | reverse complement strand
AGAGTTTTAAGCCACACATCAAGAAATAACAAAATACACCTAAAATGTACTAAAATCAAATGGTTATAAGAAATTAAACCTTGATTTAAGCAAAGGAAGAAGAATGGAGAAGACCCACTTCCAATTTGGGGAAGATGTAATCCTTCTCTCTTCAAGTCTCCACAAAACCCTCTCCAAACTTGAGAGGAAATATCTAAAAATGTACTATTCTATTATGAAAATAATAATAATGGTTCGGAACTTGTAAAATTAATAAAGAGTTTAGTATTTATAGCCATTAGAAATTAGTGCAGGCGGATAGTTCGGCGAGGTTAGTCGAGTCCGCCGAATGACTCGGCGACTCGCCCTTCTTCTGTATCATCGCCGTTGAGTTCTTGCCTACAACATCTTCGCGTTCTGGACCATTGGGCGGTATAGTACTTCTTTGCAAAACTATTCGGCGAAGCGTCGACAGCTCCTTTCATCGCCTTTTTGATCCTCTTCCTTCAGGGCTTCGCATACTGGAACAAAGGGCGGAGTTTGTCCTTTCGGCGAATCGCCAAAGGTTCTTGGCGATACTCATGCTTCAGCTTCTTCGTTCTTTTAAGCCTTTTTGTTTCTTTTTGCGCCTAAGTGTCCATGCTTCCACTAAAAACTTCAAATACCTGAAACGTAAGAGTTTTCATCATATATTGAGACAAAATAAGCATTCGAGGACACTATTTCTATCAAAATAGATACCTAAATGAGTCCAATTTGTGGACTCATCAAGGTAACACTATTGCTTTAGTGGCTCAAGCTCCATCCAAGTCTAAGTCATCCTCTTCATACATCATATGAGTTGGTGGTTGTGCTCTACCCCTTGGAGCTATTGGTTGACGGTGGAGAGGAATGATTCCATCCATTTTTATGTTCCCGTCCATTGCCCTAGGTTGGTTGTTCACAACATTTGGTTGAATACCTCTTGCGACGATTTCAACATCTAATCCAAATCTCTGTCTGTGCGCCTCAAGTCCTTGTGCATTCACTATTTTGTGGATTGTTTTCCAAAGTTCTGGATCGTATGGGGCTAATGGGGTTCCCTTCTGGTATTTGGCATACACAGTCGAACTCACCTGTAAGAGACACATACAAAGAACAAGACGTAAAATTAGGAAATCTAACTACACTTAGAATAAAAGCTAGTAAAACACTTCTGAAGTGAAATTCCCCAGCAGCGGCGCCAAAATTTGATACGTCCAAACTTACACCTCAATTAAGATATATAAATGGTCGAAGTCAATTTATAGAACTCAACGTGAGTTGAGGTCGATCCTACAGAGAATTTCTTTACAGAATTGATTTCACTGACCCGTTTTACTCAAATGTCGTTATTATTTCCTAATAAACAATTACTGGAAGTAAAATGGGTTTAGCGTTAACGCTTTGGAAACCAAAGTTGTAAACTAAAGTCTAATTCAACAATGAACAAAATATCAGTTGTGAAATTGTTTCAATAATTAACTGAAATGAGGATTGTGTTTCCCATAACGTTGCGTCTAATTTTCTTCCGTAGTTGAGTTTCAGGCAATTTACCTCTACAAAATACATGTGAGTCAGCTATATCTAACATTTCTCAGTCTACTCAGATAATCTTCACTCAAGTCCTCTCGGTCCTAGAGTGTTACACGATTTACCCTTGCCTACAATGGTGTTAAGGTTCTTTGCTCTCCAACTTAAACCTTGACTCCACTTCGTCAGATTAATTTAACTTTTCCTAACTATCATTCTTCTCTAGAACAAATGACAGATACATGCTCACTCTAATGCATGCACTCATCAGAATACATGAATAACGAAAGCTAAATTACAATTTGTAAACATAAATCGCCTTTCACTTGCTTTACGAAATTACATTTAGAATTACGTCATGTATCCCACAGCTGGTTGTGGTATTTAGCCACTCATGATTTCACGTAAACAATCAGAAATATCAAATGAAAACATGTTTAGAAAGTACTTACGAGAATAATCAAATCAACAAGCCAATTCTATAATTCAAGAACCGGAAATCCAAACTTTGAACTTAATTCAATGTTCAAATCGAAAATCACAAACTGAGAATAATGGAAAAACTTGTTCGTCGTTCAAGGTAAGATAAGATAAAAGATAAAAAAACGACCTAATTAATTCAAATAAGTAATTTAAAAAAAAAGTCCTACTCGAAATAGGACTAGACAGTCGGGCCCTTCACGCCCACTTCTACGACCCGTCAAGGGCTTCACGGTTCGTGAAGCCTTTCGTGGTCTTCACTTGGATTCAAACAAAACACGTTCTTTAAGCCTTGCACACTGTAACTTATCACGAACGTCACCACGGGTCATGGAACTGACCACGGTCCGTAAAGGTGCCCGTGGTCAAAGTCAATTTATAGAACTCAACGTGAGTTGAGGTCGATCCCACAGAGAATTTCTTTACAGAAATGATTTCACTATCGCATTTTACTCAAATGTCGTTATTATTTCCTAAATAAACAATTACTAGAAGTAAAATGTGTTTAGCGTTAACGCTTTAGTAACCAAAGTTGTAAACTAAAGTCTAATTCAACAATGAACAAAATATCAGTTTTGAAGTTGTTTCAATAATGAACTGAAACTAGGATTGTGTTCCCCATTACGTTGCGTCTAATGTTCTTCCGTAGTTGAGTTTCAGGCAATTTAAACCTACAAATACATGCGAGTTAGCTATATCTTACACTTCTCAATCTACTCAGATAATCTTCACTCAAGTCCTCTCGGTCCTAGAGTGTTACACGATTTACCCTCGCCTACAATGGTGTTAAGGTTCTTTTCTCTCCAACTTAAACCTTGACTCCACTTCGTCAGATTAATTTAACTTTTTCCTGACTATCATTCTTTTCTCGAACAAATGACAAATACAGGCTCACTATAATGCGTTCACTAATCAGAATACATGAATAACGAAAGCTAAATTACAATTTGTAAACATAAATCGGCTTTCACTCGTTTTACGAAATTACATTTAGAATTACGTCATGGATCCCACAACCCTATTTGTGGTATTTAGCCACTCTTGGTTTCAAGTAAACAATCATAAATATCAAACGAAAACATGTTTAGAAAGTACTTACGAGAATAAGCAAATCAACAAGCCAATTCGATAATTCATGAACTGGAAATCCAAGCTTCGAACTTAATTCAATGTTCAAATCAAAAATCACAAGCTGAGAATAATGGAAAATCTTGTTCGTTGTTCAAGGTAAGATAGGATAAAAGATAAAAAAAAATACCTAATTAATTCAAATAAGTGTTTTAAAAAAGAGTGCTACTCGAAGTAGGACTAGACTATCGGGCCCTTCATGCCCAGTTCTACAACCCGTCAAGGGCTTCACGGTCCGTGAAGCCCTTCGTGGTTTTCACTTGGATTCAAACAAAACACGTTCTTCAAGCCTTGCACACTGTAACTTATCATGGACGTCACCACGGGTTGTGGCACTGACCACGGTCCGTAAAGGTGCATGTGGTCTTCACTTGGTCACTTCCCATTTTAGTTTCTCCTCGCCCATCCACTAGTTCAACTTCACAATTGGCACCACGGACCGTTGTGAGGACCACGATCTGTGAGGTTGGCCGTGATCTTTACTTGGTCCAATCTACTCTAAACTCCTCCAAGGCCTCCACACTGGTTCACCTTCACGACGGGCACCACAGACCGTTGTCAGGACCACGGTCCGTGAGGTTGGCCGTGATCTTCACTTTGTCCAATCTAATATCCACTCCTCCAAGGCCTTCACACCGGTTCACCTTCACGACATGCCCCACAGATCGTGACAAGGACCACTACCCATCTAGGTGCTCGTGGTCTTCAGTTGATCACCATCATCTTCTGCCTCTTTTCCATTTTACACACAAGCAAGAATCTATCTACACATTCAACAAACACATAAAAGCATACAAAAATACACTCAATTCTAGTGTTAATCCTAAGTTTTCAAGCATCAAATGTGCCAAGATTTCGCGGCACATCAAACTCCTAATATCAGTTGAAGATGTGAGTCTAAGCCAATTCTGCACTGCCTCTATTTTCTAAGTATCAACTCGAATTCCATCACCGGAAATAATATGGCCTAAGAATGCCACAGACTCAAGCCAAAACTCACGATTCGAGAATATTTTGAGGTGTTTTTATGTCTTTTTCTTAATTTTTATATTTTTCAGACGTTTAAGAATTAAAATTTTTGATATTTTTTGGGTAGTCACGAAAAAATGTTAAATTTTGATATTTTATTCATATCGATATTCTAAGGTGACTAATGCGATTTGGGATTTTT
Source organism: Solanum tuberosum (assembly GCF_000226075.1). NCBI lineage: Eukaryota > Viridiplantae > Streptophyta > Magnoliopsida > Solanales > Solanaceae > Solanum > Solanum tuberosum. The sequence goes on along the minus strand of NW_006239283.1, from coordinate 291,811 downwards.
TTTGGGTATTTTTATGTCACGATTCGATTTCTCGAGCCGTGATGGCACCTACTATATCCCACCAGTAGGAAAGTCAACCCGAAACCCAGAACAACTAGCAGTGGGTAAAAGGGTAGAAACTAAGTGGCAGAAGCAATAACAACAAAAAGGAATAAGGCAAGCCAAAAGAATACATACATAAGAACTAAATCTTTTCATGAACCTAGAAATCACAAGTACAGAGCCATACTAAGAGTACAAGTCCCAAAAGTGGACCAACATACATAAATATACGCAACTACAAAGACCTGTCTCAAGTAGAAAAGATGAGCCATGAAATATATGTACAGAAGGAGATGACAATGATCAGGATGTTGTGCTCACCCTCACCTCCAGATACTGGCTCGAATGGCAGTGCCAATGACTGGTTGGCGTAGTATCCATATATGTCCACCACCACTGCCTAGCGGGCCCGTCAAGCTGATAGGCTGTGAAATCTGCCGCTAGGCACCCCAACAAACTCAAGTCGTGCAATCGCTCACGGTAGAAAGTCAGAAACTCATGGGAATGCTCTACAACTGCCCTTGAGAACCTCGGTGGTGCCAATATGAGGAAATATCCAAGCATCCTCTGCTCCTGGAATGGTATAATGCCTCCTGCAACATCTGGCTGGGCGGCAGGAGGCACTGGGGCTGGGTGCCCTCCTGGAACGGGAGCTGGAGGCCGCTCCCGCTGTACTAGTGGAACTGGACCTGGTTGTTCCTACTTTACTGGTGAAACTGGACCTGGCTGCTCCTACTGTACACCCCAAAAGCTGCAAGTAGCTGGACAATAGCTGCCTGATGAGTCCACGATTTGGACTTATTTAGGGCTCTATTTTAATAGATTTAGTGTCCTCAAATGCATATTTTGTGCCAATAACTAATGTAAATCCTTGTATTTTTCAGGTTATTTTGGATTTGAGGAACAAAACATGGACACTAATGAGCAAAAAGGAACAAGGCAGCTGAAAGAACGAAGAAAAGAAGGCCTGAGGATCGCCTAAACCATTGGGAGAGTCGCCAAATGGCCAGGGTCTCGCCTGATGTTCCAGTGTGCCAAGCCCTGAAGGAGAAAATCAAGTTGGTGATAGAAAGGAGCAGTCGGCGAGTCGCCGAACGGTTCCACGATGTAGTGCTATATTGCCCAAAGTTACAGAACTTGAAGTTGATGTAGGTTAAAGCAAAAATGCGATAGAACTGACGAAAGGGCGGATCGCCGAGTGGATCAGCGATCTTGAATTATTGCGTCGAATGGTCCTTCACAGCAATTTTTTGGGGACTATAAATACATGTTTGAATTTTTAGTTTAGTATGGAATTTTAAGAAGATTTTTTATCGGTTTTCATTATTGTTCAGATTTCAAGTTAAAGAGTTGAGAACTAAGTTTTGAGACAATATTTTCTTAGCTTTGAAGATTTGAAGATTTTCATTTCTGAGAATTTGGAAGTGGCTGTTAAAGATTCTTCATCTTAGACCTTTGTAAAGACAATATTAATCTTACCCAGTTGTTGGAAACATAATTTGGTAACAATTTCTATCTAAAACCCCAATTCTTGGGGTGTGATTATGTGAATATGGGTTGATTTAGCTGCTGGGTATTGTTAATTGATAGTGTAAATGTTGTTTAAAAGTGATTTCATTAAGTAATTATGGCTTAATCTAAAAGGTTGTAGTTGGAAATGCAACTCTACCTTAGTGTTTTTGGCTTGCTCGAGAGAGAGGTTTTAAAACCAAGATTACTGATTTGATGGTCTGTGGGTATTATGTTGTCATGGATTCAACTCGAGAGAGTGAATTCTAAACCCTTTTCCACACAATCAGCTCGAGAGAGTGAATGGACTAAAGCGTATGTTATTTTTAATTGTTGCCTTTTGGTGTTCGAGAGAAACCAATTTGATTCGGGGTAAATTGTTCGAGAGAAAGTTTATCCCCACTAAAGTCTAACTTATTCACTGATTTGTAGCTATTCACTATTAATTGCAATCACCCATTTGTCTACCTTATCCCATAATCCAATCACATCCCAATAACCCGTCTCCATACCTGTTATTTTTGTGTTATTTATTGTTGTAGTTGATAGTTGAACCCAAATCCCCCTATTATTTGACACTTGTCCACCCCAAACTTGAACTATGCTTTTATTCATAAATGTTTTTACTTATGATTGACTTGAGCATATTTATGATTTTCTATTGATTCTTAAATATGTACCACTCCCTTGGGACTCGACCCCAACTCACTTAGTTGGGTTATATTACTAACTAACGATCGTTGACACTTAGTATTGGATGAAGTGTCTTTGAAACGTTATTAATCAAAATGGCACCGCTGTCGGGGAGTGGTGTTATTTGAGAATTTTTTGTTAAGTTAGATTTTGTTCTTGTTAGTCATAGTTGTACTTACATAATTTTTAGTTTCGGTTTGTGTGTTGATGTTTTGAGTAGAGAATTGGAGCATATTTGGTAGCAACAGTGACCCAATGGATCACCCTTCTTTGAGATTGATGATTCTTAGGGATGACATTCTAAATTTCAGACAATTGGAGGGTGAATCCATTTATGAGTTGTGGCAAAGGTTTAAAACCATATTGCAACAGTGCCCAACTTATGAAATTCTGGATAAATTACTTCTGGAATGCTTCTACCGGGGCCTGGACCCCAAAAATAGAATAATGGCTGATCAACTCTCTTCGAGCTGCTTGATGCGACATTCCTATGAGACTGCAATCCAACTCCTTGATAACATGGCCATGACCAGCAAAGAGAAAGAAAAAGACCAAAAATTGGCCACATTGTTGACTCAGCTGGATGTCTTGGCCAAGAAAGTCATGGAATTAAAGGTAGTGTCCAAGAAGAAGAACAGGTACATCCCCCCTCATGAGTGTCGAAAGATGAAGAAACAAGAGGGTGGACAACTTGAAGAGGTCCTCTTACTCATTCTACACAATGTCGAAGAATACAACAAAGTGTAGTAGGAGATAAGAGAGAATGTCTTGATGCTGAACTAGATGACGACCTCTCATTCCATGCTCATTCAGTTACTAGGGTCCCAAATGGACCAAGTGCTGAATGACCTCCACCCAGAACCAGAAGAGGGACTTCCTTATGAAAATGAGGCAAACCCCACTAACGAAACTTAAGTGGGGACTTAAGTCATGCCATGATGTTAACTAAGGCACTTCTTGGGAGGCAACCCAAGTGTTTATCGTGTTATTGTTGTTTTAGAAATAATGGTGTGTTGATTGTGCAGGTTGAAGTACATAAAGTGTTAGAAAGGCAAAGATTGGTGATTTGAAAGTCCAGTCAGCGCGTCGCCGAAGAGGTCTGTGAGCCCGATTTGTACCACCGTTAGACTCAAGACAATTTTAAATTAGAGTCTGTAAAACTCGGCGAGCCTAGGAGAAACTTGGCAAATCGTCGACCAGGTCGGCGATCACGATCTAGTCCACCGTTTGGACCCCCACATTAACTGAAGGTCCTGTAAAACTCGGCGAGGTAAGTGCACACTCGGTGTGTCATCGAGTGGGTCGGCGCGCATGACTAATGTCGCCGAATGGGCGAGAACTGAACGGCCTTTAAAGGCCAAATGTTTAGACTCTCAAACTCTTTCACTTTCCCTCACTTTTCATCTTCCCAAAATCACACCCGCACTTTAGTTTCTATATTTCTTACATGTTTAGAGTGTTTTAGTCATTGATTTTCTATTCGGAGTGGATTAATTTGCCACCTAGCATTTCAAATTGTTTTAATCGGCATCTAAGGTTGGTTTTCCAAATGCCAAGTTTATTTTTATCAAATTTGTACTCATTTGCAATGATCTTATCTTCGTGATGTGTGCTGGGCCTCTCTGATCTTAATTGTTGTCGTGTGTGCCTGTGTTGATTCACTATCCTTGCCCGAAATGCTTATGATGTTGAATTCCCGTGATTTTAAGCCTTAAAATTGATTAAATATTGTGGGGTTGTGCTTGCATGTTGTTGAGTCTAGTCAGGTGAAGTCTAAGTAACCCGTATTTGTGCCAAATGACGTAATTTTCCCAATAATAGAGTGGGTGACGTCATTCTTAAGGGCAAAAGTCATCAAATGTCCAAATTTGGCAAAATTGGGAGAAGTCTGAGTATCTCGGGGTAATGGGTGTATTGGGTCTTGCTTTAATTTAATGAGTGCATGCTTTGATTTTGTTTTCAGGATTTGCGGGGTTGAATTCGAGAAGTTGGGTTGAAAGTAGGCACGTTGGGTTGTTTGGCGAGCTGGGTCGAGCTCATCAAACCATTCGGCGGTATGCCGAAGTTCCCCATCTCACCTTTAATTTCATGCTATACTTGAAGTTTGATTCTGTAACTTTCGGCGAGAAGCTTGAGGTCACCGAAGGCCCTCGGCGATTCTCCAAAAGTTTTCTTGATCTCCCTTTGTCTGCACCCCTGAACCCTCTTTGCACTGTAACTTTCGGCGGGCTAATCCTTGCTCGCCGAATGCTATTGGCGATTCGCCGAAAGGTCTTCCCTTCGCCGACAAGCCAAATCTTTCTGAAATTTTGAGCTAATCCTTTCGGCGAACCCGATCTAGCTCGCCAAAGTGATTTGGCGAGTCACCGACCGGTTCAACAAGTCTGTCTGCAAATGTTCTTATGTGATTTTGCTTGAAGTGTTTCTCATTTTTCTAATGTTCTTGCAGACATGGCTAGACTGAAAGTTGCTGGGACGAACATGCCACCCCGAAAGAAGGCTAAAGGGATTACAATGAATGAGGATGCAGTTGCATCCAGAGGCAAAGCTACAAAACTTCCCACAACTGGTGGGAAAGACAAAGGAAAAAGCAAGGCACCAACGTCATCGGAGGTCAGCTCCGACAGTGACGGTATCTACGCCATACGCCTCACTACTTCTGAGAGTGAGGGTGAGCACCAGGAGTATCAGGCTACAACTTCTGAGGATGATGAGTTAGTAGCAGCACAAAGGGCAGAGTTGCGCTCGAAAGGATTAATGATCCGTCTAGGATCATGACTCCTCAAGCCACCACTACTCCTCTTCCAGTTCCAGCATAGGCAGTGGTCCTTGCACCACAAGTTCAGGGTCCTCCCACCAAGTCTATGAATAGATTAATGACTGAGGGGCTGAGGACAATCATTGAGGAGAAGTGTCTGTCCACGGATGTGGTGATTGATAGGTACCCCGAGATTATGAGCTGTCTGAATGCTCATCAATTCCAGATCTTCACCAATCCCTGTGGTCCGTATATTCCTAATTGGGTCCGGGAGTTCTATGTTGCTTATGGAGCCTTGATACCGCAACGAAAGAAGCAAGCAGCTGCATTTAAACCGGTTGATTATGTAGTGGTTCAGGGAAAGAAGGTCAAGTGTGATAGTGAGGCTATCAATGTTGCCCTGGATTGTCCTGGTGATATTGATGATGATTGCCAACACATGATCCGGACTACCATATTAGAAAATATGAAGAAGTGGTTAGCTCATCTCATATCAGACGGTGCCCCTAAATGACTTGAAGTTGGAGCACCTATTGAGAAGAAGGATCTAAACATAGCTGCATGGTTCTGGTTTGGCTTCATCAATAGTACTATTATGCCATCCCAGAATGAGTCGATTCGCCGCCATGCCAAGGCAGCCTGTTTGGAGTGCATCATTGATGATACGAGGCTCAATCTGGGGATGATTATGGCACATGAGATGGTCATGAGGGCCAAGCAGCGCCAGACGTCACTTCACTTCCCGGTGTTGATCACCGAGCTATGCAAACAAGCTCGGGTTCCTATAGATGCAAAGAAGGATGTGGAAGTGATTTCCACATCCTCCACTGACATCCAGAGAATCGAGGCAGAATATTTAAAAGAGGCGGAGAAGAAGAAGACAGCCCCGATGGACTCTTCCCCAGGTGTGGACACAGACTCACTACCTGCAGAGGCATCTTTGCCTACTCCGACCCCTGGGCCTTCAGGTACTTCTAGTGCTTTTCCTTCTAACACTCCAAGTGCTTCTACTGCTGTACTTTCCCCTGGACCCCGCTCACTCAGGCTTCATTACTCCGTTTGGGGCAGCTTGCCCACTCTATCGATCGTCGTGCTGCCTGACTCGATGCCTCTATTTTGAGCATGATTCAGACTGCCCTGGCTGATGCTGTGACACCATTGACGCCCCCTTGCGGTTAAAATAGTAGTCTGTGAGTGTTGCATTTGATCCGGAGCTTTAAATTGTTGAACCATTGTGTGTGAATATGGAATCATTCTTTGTGTGAGGGCATTTGAGTACCATTGTTGAGCTTGAACTTGCATTTGAAGGAAGTATTGTGAACTTGAGAATCTTTGATAATGGTGAGTCACAACTTTGAATCTTTGAGTGCACAATTAATCATTGCCATTGAGTAAGTGAGTCTTTTTGGGTGCATTCATGATTGATTCTTGTGTAGCACTGTTTGAGAGATCCTTTTTGAACTGTTGAACTTGAGTTTTACTTGAGGACAAGCAAAATTTTAAGTTGGGGGTGTTGATGAGTCCACAATTTGGACTCATTTAGGGATTTAGTTTAATAGATTTAGTGTCCTTAAATGCATATTCTGAGCCAATAACTAATGTAAATCTTTGATTTTTCAGGTATTTTGGATTTGAGTAACAAAGCATGGACACTAATGAGCAAAAAGGAACAAGGCAGCTGAAAGAACGAAGAAAAGAAGGTCTAAGGATCGCCTAAACCATTGGACGAGTCACTGAATGGCGAGGGTCTCGCCTAATGTTCCAGTGTGCCATGCCCTGAAGGAGAAAATCAAGCCGGCGATAGAAAGGAGCAGTCGACGAGTAGCCAAACGGTTCCGCGATGCAGTGCTATATCGCCCAAAGTTATAGAACTTGAAGTTGTTGTAGGCCAAAGCAAAAAGGTGATGGAGCTGACCAAAGGGCGGATCGCCGAGTGGATCAGTGATCCCAACTTAGTGCACTGAATGGTCCTTCGCAACACATTTTTGGGGACTATAAATACATGTTTGAATTTTTAGTTTAGTATGGAATTTTAAGGAGATTTTTTATCAGTTTTCATTATTGTTCAGTTTTCAAGATAGAGAGCTGAGAGCTAAGTTTTGAGACAATATTTCCTTAGCTTTGAAGATTTGAAGATTTCCATTTTTGAGAAATTGGAAGTGGGTGTTGAGGATTCTTCATCTTAGACCTTTGTAAAGACAATATTAATCTTACCCAGTTGATGGAAACACAATTTGGTAACGATTTCTATCTTTTTATGATGTCTAGCTAAAACTCCAATTCTTGGGGTGTGATTATGGGTTGATATAGCTGCTAGGTATTGTTAATTCATAGTGTAAATGCTGTTTAAAAGTGATTTCATTCAGTAATTGTGGCTTAATCTAAAGGGTTGTAGTTGCAAATGCAACTCTACCTTAGTGTTTTTGGCTTGCTCGAGAGAGAGAGGTTTTAAAACCAAGATTACTGATTTGATGGTCTGTGGTATTGGGTTGTCATGGGTTCAGCTCGAGAGAGTGAATTCTAAACCCTTTTCCACACATTCAGCTCGAGAGAGTTAACGGACTAAAGCGTAGGCTGTTCTTAAATGTTGTTTATTGGTGTTTGAGAGAAACCAATTTGATTCGGGGTAAATTGTTCGAGAGAAAGTTAATCCCCACTAAAGTCTAGTTTATTCACCGATTACAGCTATTCACTATTAATTGCAATCACCCATTTGTGTACCTTAGCCCATAATCCAATCACGTCCCAAGAACCCGTCTCTATACTTTTTATTTTCGTGTTATTTGCTGTTGTTGCTGATAGTTGAACCCAAATCCCCCTGTTATTTGACACTTGTGTCACCCCAAACTTGAACTGTGCTTTTATTCGTAAATGTTTTTACCTATGATTGACTTGAGCATATTCATGCTTTTCTATTGATTCTCAAATACATACCACTCCCTTGGGACTTGACCCCAACTCACTTAGTTGGGTTATATTACTAAACTTACGATCGTTGATACTTAGTTTTGGATGAAGTGTCTTTGAAACGTTATTAATCACTTCCTGAAGAGCAGAAGTCATGACCGGTGCGGCTGGCGGCTGGGCTAAACCTGGACCCTCCGGCTGAGGGGGAATAGGGGCATCATGAGGCTCCTCTACCGGGCCTGGAGCTATATCTCTGTCTGGGGATGGTGCGGACCCCTACCCCTACCCTGTGGTCGACCTCTAGGCCTGGTCGGGGCTCTATCTACCGCTTCAGGTGGATCGTCACCACCGGGGACACCACGTCTACGAGTTATCCCTACGAAAGAGTGAAACAAGTGAGATTCCATTAAAACAAATGAAACACGCACTGCACGGGATGATACAACATAAAGAATGTTCCTAATGACATCTTGTAGCCTTCCGAAGATAAGTCATGAACATCTCCACACCTATCCGTAGGACTCTACTAGACGCTAGCTCTGTACAAGTGAGACTAACGAACAACCTGGCTCTGATACCAACTTGTCATGACCCGAATCCTCGAGTCGTGATGACACCTACTATATCCCACCAGTAGGTATGTAACACCCCAAAAAAAATTTGAGCTAAGACTCGCATCGTTCTTCGTAGTAAGTGAGATTTCACCAAGGAATTTAAATTTTTCCTAAGTGTTAAGGTCACTAGAAGTAGCACCTTGAGTTTCAAGAAGAACTAAGGAGAATTCATTCAAGTCATTCCTAAGTTTTCTTAAAGTTTAGGGTCAACTTCAAATGACCATAAATCCTAGTACAAGATGAGTTAGGTAAGCTACAAGATAGCCAATGAAATATCTTCGAGTCCTCTTTGCAATTCCACTGAGTTTTCTAAATTCGAAGCTCTGAGTAAAAAGTTATGATTGATTTACTAACGACGCACAAACCTGGCAGCAGTTCCGCGATGGCTCCGCGTTACGGAGCCAATACGGACCTCTCTGCCTGGTGAAAAATTATTCCGACTCCCAGCTCATTTTATTTATTTCTTAAAGGGTATTTTGGTCCTAAAAACACTTACGAGGTCATCTAAATTGCCCTAAACGTATCGAAAGTCAGTTTTCACAAATCAAACCCTCTCATCCACTCCAAATTCTACGCTCAAGAAATTAAAGAAACGCTAAGGCTAAAGTTCTACTTCAATGATTTTCCTTCAAGTTCTTCAATAAGATGTTCTTTCAGGTATGTAAGCTTCCATAGTGTTGAGTTTGTTCACCCACACGCCAATCATGTTAATTTCAGCATTAAATTCGTTCTAGAAAGTTGAAGGTTTGATGTTCTTGAAATTGGCTTTCGTTTTTTAGTTTAGATGAGATTGATGAGTTCTTGAGGAAATCATGTCAATTTTAGAGTTATGTTTGATTAGATTCTTGTGTACATATATTGGGTATCTAAATCTAAAGAGAAATTGAGAAAATAATCGAATTTAGGTGAATTGGGGGTTAGAAAATGAAGAAGAAAAAAGTCGGCCAAAACTGGCAACCCAGTCCGCGTGGCGGACCTGCCTCCCCTTTTTAAAGAATTTTTATCCGCGTCACGGAGAGGTCACAGACCCTTCTGCCTCAAAATTTAATTCGCGACCAAATAATAAAATGCATCTCGTGTCACGGAGTTACTTCCAGACAGTGATTTCTTGATCGTTTCTCATGTTTAACTATCTAAAAGCACTCCTAATCATCATGATATCTTTCCTACCGCAAATCATAACCTTGAATTCATAATTCAAATTCAAGGTAGAGCTAAGAGTTAAGTCTTGAGAGTTCTTTCGAACATTTTGAGAAAGTCCATTTGAGTCTTTTTGAGAAGTCTTCTACAATTTCTAATAACTTGTTTCAAGACTCGAGCAAGTGAGTCTGAGAATGTATTCATGAGTCTACTTTATCATAATGAGATCCTTTATATCATGAACCATAACTCTTGAATTCATAATTCACATTCAAGAGAGAGTTAAGAGTAGAGTTCAAGAATGTCTTTGAGTTCAATTGTTAATCCTTTGAGATCAACTATCGATTTGAACTAAGTTTTGAGGAAGTAAGTAAGATAATGAGAAGAGTTGTATACACTAGTTCCATGTTGTTATGTAAACCCTCGAGTCGACTCGTTCATGCCCATAAATTTCGTATGAACTTCATAAACGGAACATCTTTGAGAGGAGTAGTATCTTCAGATTCTAAGTCTTTAGTATCGAGTTCCTAATCCCTTTTGAGATTTTATTCCTAATCATTGGGCCTATTACATATTACCCATGATGTCCTTGAGTTGAGTAGTTCATGCCCATAATGCCGCATGAACCCTTTGAGTCGAGCATATTGAAACTAGTATTATCATTGAAGTTCTTGAGTTCTGAGTATTGGGTTCTATATATATGGTTATTGAAAACCTTTAATTGAGTCGTTCATGTCCATAATTCGGCATGAACTTTATTCTGAGAAGTCTTTTACAAATTTTTCTAAACTTGTTTTAAGACTTGAGCACTTAAGTTGAGAAAGAGTAGAGTCGAGTTCATTTTCTTTAAATGATATATGGGAACTAAGTATTCTCAAGAGTTAATGTTTTCATATTTAAAAGAGGAGGAAAACTAAGATTTCCAAAAGAGTTTTGAGGAGTTTGAGTACCATCCCTTTTTAGAGAAAGATTTTGAGTAATAATCTAAAACCACAGAAAGAGTTGTGTTTTCAAACATATGAGCTGAGTATATTTTTGGGAGTAGTATTGAACAACGATATGGGAACGAGTTCAAATAACTCAAGTCTCCATAAACCATGTAGCCAACGTGGATAGAAAGAGTCATACTTTTTAGATGATTCCTCAATGGCCTTTAGCACAGACTAGTGGATTCACTTAGTTGAGAGGTTCTTTACTCCAGCAAGGTATAAGACAGTTCTGGCAGCGTGGGAGAGACGTTGTATCATCACATAGCTCATAGTGATGGTTGTCGGTTAGAGAAACTCCCACAGAGTTATATTGTATTTTTATATACAAATTGATCTATTATTGTATTCTTCAATACATTGAGTTGTTATCTATTGTTTTAAAAGATTTCCGTATATCACATATTTTATTGTTGCTTTATCTTGAGTTGAGTATCATACCTTTGAGTATCATATCATATCTTTGAGTTGAGTATCTAATCTTTGAGTTGAGTACCTTATTCTTGAGATGAGTTGAGTCGAGGAAGTTTGAGAAGAGATAAGTATGTTTCCTGTTTATTAAGTTCAAGCTTATGTTATGCTTTAGAATTCCCCTTACATGCTCGTACATTCCACGTACTAAGCCATTTGGCCTGCATCCTTTCATGATGAAGATACAGGTATTCAGGGTCATCAACAGGAGGTTCGTTGATACCACATAGAGTTCGAGTTAGCTATGGTGAGCCTCCTTGCTTCCGGAGGGTTCCACTTTTACTTTCAGTTATATCAGTTGCTAGGAGGCCGTGGGTCTTGTCCCGACTTCCATATTTGTCATTTAGAGGCTTCATAAATAGTTAGTTTAGTTTAGAAGTCTGTATCATTTATTTTGTTAAATGTTTTAAAGACTTAAGTTGCCTATTTTATGGTGAGTTGAATATATTATTTTATTCAGAGTTTTTCATTTGAGTTAAAGCTTTGTATTTCAGTTTCATGAATTTTTATTCTGTTATAAGCTTTGTATGCTTGAGTTAGTCTTTCTATTGTAGTCAGCCAGGATGAGGGTTCGCTTGGGAACCAACAATGGTTCTCGAGTGTCGGCCACGTCCCGGGTATAGGCTCAGGTCGTGACAATGTAAGCCAACTCGAAACCCAGAACAACTAGCAGTGGGTAAAAGGGCAGAAACCAAGTGGCGGAAACAATAACAATAAAAAGGAATAAGGCAAGCCAAAAGAATACATACATAAGAACTGAATCCCTCCTAGAACCTGGAAGTCACAAGTACAGAGCCATACTAAGAGTACAAGTCCCAAAAGTGGACTAACATACAGAAATATACGCAACTATAAGGACCTGTCTCAAGTACAAAAGACGAGCCACAAAATATATGTACAGAAGGAAACGACAATGATCAGGATACTGTGCTCACTTTCGCCTCCAGATACTGGCTGCTACTGGCTCGAATGGTGGCGCTAATGACTGGTGCTCGGTCCTGCATCATGAAAATAGATGCAGAGTGTAGTATGAGTACCAGTGAAAAGGTACCCAATAGGCATCATAGGCCATGTGAGTAAAAAAAGTAAAAGCAATAGGAAATGCTAGAATAAAACACAGGCAGAGGTTACGAATAAGAGAAGTAAAGGTATGCACACGAGTGTAAGGCAAACAAACCTAAGGTGACTACTCCAACTGGGCCACATAAGCCCAGAAGGTACACTCATGCGTAAATCGAAGTGAAAATCCGAACGGACCCCCATAAGCCCGTCCGGTACATAGAAAAGCTAAACTAAGACTAGAGGAGATTTTTAAACCCTAACCATTGCTGAAATGTTAGTATTCCCGAGCTATGAAAGAGAGGAAACACAGAGCCTGGACCTCAAATCGTGGATGAGTCTACCTATAGTAGATACGCTGATAGAGTCAAACTTTGCAAGGGATAGCACAGTTCCCGGACCTCAAACTGCGGATGTCGACTACCCGTAGATAAAGTGATATAACCCAAGGGGGGAAGGACTCTGTATGTCGACTCCATTACAGGAGGGTAAATAAGCAGCAGCAGGAAGAATAGAGCCTGGACCACGAACCTTGGGTTAAACCTCTTGTTAAGTTACCACAATAGCGTAAAGCTTCCAAATAAGCCATCCAAGGATTCCCGCATCTAAAAGTCATGGGAAACTCTTTGTAACCATCTTCTATATCCTCTAACCATCTCACAATTACAAAAGATCCAAATTGAAGCCGTATGTATCACCGAATGGGCTCGGAGGGCAGCCAAAAATGTAGAAAGTTAGGATCATACGGGAACTATGGATGTTAGGCCCCACAGCTGAGTCACTGCCTAGCTAAGGCTCATCTCTATCAGACCTAAGTCTGCTATATCAATCTACCAAGACCTACACCGCTCAAAGTCACACCGGGGTGGAAATAATATAATCTCTCGGTTCTGAACAATCGTGAGTCTATGGCATCCCTACTCTAAGTCTAGACTAAGGCCAAACATGCTCCAATAATAACTCATAAGTCAAAACCATGCCAAACAAGGAAGGAAGGATGATCAAATATAACAATTCAAGTACCCGTTGAACCCGGAGACAACCTAAATATGAATTTTATCGAACAAGGCATTCTAATCTAGTTCCCCGCCCCAATATTCATGCAAATCCACATACGCTCACACATTCAGACTCAATCTAAAGGAAAAGGGAAGTCGTAGTCTACATGTAGGCTGAACACGCGTGCTCCACACTGTCAAAAATAGAATCACATCGTTGTTACGGTTGTTTAGACACAAAATTCACAAGAAACGGAGGTGGACCAATTTTGGGGTAAAAAATGGAGAAAGTGGGACCCACATCGGAAATTCCAAAATAAACCCCAAAAATAGGTTCTAGACAGTTTTCCAAACTTCTGTTCCAAATTGGAACACAATTCGAGGCTCGGAACAGTCCCAACATGAACATGCAACGAAAAACCCAAAATTACACTAAAAATGACCACAGTGGCAGCTGCTATTTACAAGAAATTACTAGAAACGAGGGCCCAATTGCTGAAACCAACCACACCACGACAATTCTCACGAAAAGCCCTACAATCTAGGCTCTTGAATCACCAAATTCGGACCTAAAATGGCCAAGAAATCATCTTCCAAAATTCCCCAAAAAATTGATCTCGAAAATGAACTATGGCAGCAACTAAAATATAATTCTTACCTCCAACAAAGTTTCAAATACTAATTCCAAGCATGCCAACGCGTTCTCCTCGAAAAACCACTCAAGATAGCTCCAAGAATCACTGAAATCAGACCTAAAATGAATGAGATATCAAGTCTCAAAAATTCCCAAAATCAAGCTCACAAAAAGGGTCATGGCAGAAGGTAATTCACGAAATTTACCTCAAACGGAGACTCCAAGTCAGTTTCTGAGCTCACCAACGCGTTCCTTGCAAAAAACCCCACAAGATGGACCTCCGAATCACTAAAATCGGACTTGAAATGTTAGAGTTATGAAGGTTTGAAGTTGAGAAATGAGGCTGAAATGGCCTGCACGAGCTATATATATCAGCTGAAAAGCTGATTTTTTTATGCCAACTTTAAAATCTCTGACGGGGTACTCGGGATTCGTTCGGAACTCGATAAAAATAAAATAGATATGCTACCCTACTAAATTTGACATTCTAGACTCAATGGCACAGTCAAAATTTCCATCAGAGATTATCTCGATAAAAAATGGGTCCCACTCCCAAAGGCCATTTTAAACCAAAATCCATCGAAAGGCTTGGAATGAGTCTGGAGGCCTCGGGAGTTGAACAAAAGTCGTTCTAGACAAAACTCGACATTCGTAGATAACTGCTCTGTCATAATTTTCATTCGGACAAGTTTTCCAAGAATGTTGACCAAAGTCAACCAATGGCCAGTTTTCAAGGCTAAAACGCTAAAAATGGTTTAAACTCGCACCGGAAGCCTCGGGACTCGAGTCAACCACACAGCTAGCCTAATTTGGTCATTTCGAAGCTGATGGAACTGTCCGAATTCCATTCTGAGGCCGTTTTTCTGATGAACTGACTAAAAGTTACTTTTTAAGCTTCAAGACCTCTAAAACAGCGAAAGCTGCACAAAATCCAAACGAACGACCAGGCGACCGAATTGTCAGTGCTAGCTAGTCATAAATGACTTGGGGTCACTGTAGATATTCTCTAATCGGCGAAAAGAATCTGAGTACACATAAATTACCTGGAGGGTCTGATACACTCAAATTATACCTCCTTAAAGAAGCATAACCGATCGTTGTCAAATAAAGAACCCAAGTTGTAGGAATATGCTTTAGACTTAAACTTAACTCACGATTATATTCGTTTAGCCAACTTATTTCTGAGACAAGTAATTAAAGGGGGGGAATTTGTGAAACAAATGCTGAAAATTATTTAAGCAACAAGTGAGCTAGATTCAAACTTTGTTGTTATCAATATGAGAAAGAAACTAGAGTGTATGTGTTCCCCATAAGCTCTTAACGCAGTAATCCTAATAATAGTAATCCCTTCCTAGTGTTTTATATGCAAAGTTGGTAAGTTAGGTATGCCTAAGTGATTGGTCCTCCAAATAAGGAATTTCACCCCGCACCTTGGTCCGGCTACGTGTGTGTGCTTTACTAACCCTTACCTTTTACTCAGATTAGACATGACATCAATGGATGGCTTAGTTTTCACCCTCGCACCAACTGACATTAGACTATTAGATAGTATCACACTAAATCTCTATTATTAATTCTTTTCTTATTAACTACCTCCTTGGTCCGGCAAGTAGCAACAAGGCTAGTTCTAACGCATGCACTCGTTAAAAAGACTTCTAAACAAAAGAATTAATAATACATGTATAACACTATTCAGGAATTACTTAGTTATTATTCATACATTATTAATAGCTCATGGTTCCCACAACCCTAGTTGTGGATTTAGCTACTCATGCTAGAAAGAACACAATTCATATTTTGATAAATAGAATTCATGAACTTACGATTAGAGTAGAAGAAATCCAAAATCCCAACTTGAATTGCAAAGTTAAAATCTTCAAAACGAACTTAGGAAATCAACAATTTCCAAAGTTGCAAGTTAATCTCCAAAACCAAAAACTAGAAGTAAAATAATAATGTCTAACCCTCAAAAACAAGGTTTACATGCCTTATATATAGAAAAACATGTCCTAAACAAAAAGGAAATGAAATAAGGAAATAAACTTTCTGAACGCGGCTTCATTCAACGACTTTGACCTACAGACCGTGGGTTGACCTACGGTCCGTAGCTCCCCTCCGTAAGTCAACACTTAGACTTTTTCTTGCAGAGGCTGGAACCTTCACTCTCAGATATAAACAACGGATGTGCAGTACGGACCGTAGGTTGACCTACGATCTGTGGATCCCCTTCTGTGGCTCCATACTTAGAAACTCCATCAGGTATTGGAACTTCAACTTCTCTGAAACATTCGACGGATGTGCAGGACGGCCCGTGGGTAGAACTACGCCCTGTCACTTACATCCGTAGTTCCACACTTGGTCAAGACTTCCCTGATGCTCCATCTACGCCACCCATCGACGGACCGTGACTGGACCTACGGTCCGTAGGTCACCTTCGTGGGTGGCTCCTTCTGTAGATTTTCAGTTGTCATCTCCTACTTCCACGTCCAAGCTTATTTCCTGCAAACATGATACAAAACACATTAATTCTAATACAAAATGGCTCTAGACACACACAAATCATAAGTGAAATGTATTAAAAATACCATAAATTCATGGTATATCAACACCCTCAACTTAAACTCGTTGTTTGTCCTCAAGTGACGTACTAAACTCTAAACGACACTTGTGTAGAAGCAGACATATAAACTCAAGCAATCACATGGCTATTTCAATCCTTCCATTTTCTCAGTGCAAATCTTTCTCTTAGATTCAATAAGCTAACTCATGCAGATCAAGATATGACAAAGATCGACCAAGAGTCAATACAACATACATTTTTTCCCAATCACCAAGGTACCAACTTTCTGACAATGTAACTAATGCCCTCACTTCAAACGAAATCCTTTTCACACAGAAAATATGAATTTAGAGTTTTAGGATTCATTCAACACTCACGCTCATAAGTGATTTCAAGTACAGTTAGTGCTCAATACCATATGCTTGCCCTTATTTTGATTGCTTAGACTCTCCAAAGTAGTTGCTAGGATTACTATAGGACTTTCTTAGCTTGTAACGTAGGCTCAGGATCAGGTGTGGTACGTTTGGGTACTTTTTAGTGACTTTCTGCCCTCCTTGACATTACATTGGATTTTTACCTCTTTTCTCAACCTATTTTTGACATCCTTGCATTTTACTTTCTTTCCCTTGAATCTTTTTAGCATGGATGCGACTTTTGACTTTGTGGCTCATATTTTTCACTTTCTTCTTTTACTTTATTTTTCTTTATTTTTCTCAGCACTTCTATTTGTCATCTTTTTTCCTTGTTTTGCACAAAGCCACATCCTCTCCTATCTTTTCTTTTTCTCTTTTCATACCCCTTTTTCTTTCGGTTTCCTCTTTCATAGCCACCCTCAACTTATGGATTTTACATTAGTTGAGGTGCACAATATCCGATGTCGGACCAAGGCCAAGATTGAGGTAACTTTTTGCATTAGCCACCCTCAACTTAGGATTTTGGCCTAAGTCAAGGTGCACATGTCCAAGGAGGGACCGGGGACAACACAATTATTTTAGGGAAGGTGAGTTAGGTGAATCAAAAGAAATGGTCTATTTTAGGCTCAAATATTTGGATCAAAGGGAACATTGCTCGCATTTGGTTGGATCATTTTTAGGCTTATGTGGACTAATTTGAACAAGGGCCTATGATCACTTCCCAACTTCTAGACTAGATCATCTTAGCAGGACCAACGGGGCAAGTTATAGATTGGCACATACTGTCTGAACATTCAGATTTTCTCATACATTCTTGGCACGTTGTTTCATTATCAGATTACCCAGTTCAAGTTTTAGCTTAAGTCATGAGGTCAAGTCGGTTATTATCATGTCACATTGAGATCCAACACATTCAACTCATCAAGACTACCGATCTAGCACAATTCATCATTTTTGGATAGAGACCATTTTTCTTATGTTTTTCATGCAATCATACTTTCATTTTTCTACTTACTCCTACACATACATTCCTAAACATGCTGGTTCAACAGAAATTAAAACAGTCTCTTGGGGAAAAGGAACACAGACAAGAAAATCTCAAGAGAGGATTGTGAGTTGGATTACTCAGACTTCACCCTATCACTCATAATTCGTTTACCCCACCCCAAACAAAATAAAGTGCAATTGTCCCCAATGCACACAAAAATAAACAATAAAGAGTAGTGTGAAGGTAAAGCAAACTTGTGGCGCAACAGCGCCGAAGACCTATCAACAAGCGGGTGGGTCCGGTTTCCCGGAGCCCGCTAAATCAACGGGAACGCCATAAATAGCGCTCCCACCTACCATCTCAGCACCCTCAGTAGTGTTGTCATCAACTCTCAATGTTGCACCATCAATAGTGCTCATGCTACCGAATTCACCAACTCCTATCTCCTGAACCCGTTGTTGCCGCATCTCCTCATCGACTATGGATGCTCTCTTGGCCGCCTCAGTCTGTTGGCGCCTCTTCTTTGCTCTCGTAGCCTCAGTGTCATCAGAAGTACGATCGGAGCGGGGGCGCTTGCCAGCAACACGAGAAGGATCTGGTGGCAGCATATCATTGCCGAATAAGGCATTCACAGACATATCATCAATCAGTGCCTTGGGGGAAGACTCAGGCTTAATCTCTTGTGGGTCAAGAAGTCCAGTGATATCAGCACGAAGGCTCTCTGTCTCCTTCTGGAGAGTGGTCACATCAATATTCAGGGCCAGCCTCTCTAGAACTCTCAATTCAAAGGCATTCAGGCACTTATGAACGGCCTGGACCTTCAGGTCCATCATGTGCTCCACCCGCTGCTCAATCCTAGCCTCGGACTCCTCTATAGCACGCTGCATCCATTGCCTCATAAGCTGCAACAGGTTAGCCATATATGTCTTGAGCTTCTGTACTCGAGCTAGTGGGATGGTCGTGGAACCAGAAGAAGGTATGGCTCTGGAAGAGCTAGGGGCCTGACTCGAGGCCCGAGATGGGGAAGCCCGGGCATCCTCAGTAGTGGCTGGAGGGGAAGGCTCCTCACCCTGCATCTGCTCCACATTTGCTACCAAGTCCGCTCCCAATGGTGGCACCTCAATCTGCGGCTCCCTACGAGGTGCAGCTACATTGGCCTCATCCCTAATGAGACCGATATCCAGG
This sequence comes from Solanum tuberosum, assembly GCF_000226075.1. NCBI lineage: Eukaryota > Viridiplantae > Streptophyta > Magnoliopsida > Solanales > Solanaceae > Solanum > Solanum tuberosum. The sequence continues at coordinate 272,854 of NW_006239283.1, read as the reverse complement.
GTCTTGGTCGCCTGAAGCAACCTATCACAGTGCCAAATCGATATGCCAGTGTCATACCCCAACCCTAGGTAAGGCAGACAAGTATCATATGAACACATGATTTACAAGTGACCTGTGATTAGAAAGTAAACTACTATGCAGATAGATTTACTGATGAGAAGCTTCATATACAACACATATTGACTAGCTGAACCGATACATGTGACAAGTGAAACTATAAATACAGATGATAGCTTTACAATGTCTACAAAGCCTCTACTGGAATCCATGAGTGTACCACTATGAAATACGCATAGTAAAAACTCGGCAAAGCCTCGAATCAACCTAGAGCTCACCAACAACCGCTGAGTATCATGTGCTTCAATTGGGGAGATCTACTAGTTGAGTACATGTACCTGCAGTATGAAATGCAGCATCCCCAATAAGGGACGTCAGTACGAAATATGTAAGGCATAATACAACCATATGTAAAATGAGAGCTCAAGTGAAACCAAATAGCAATAAATAAGGATTATAGACCACTTTTGCTTATACTTGTGGAATCGTGTATGTTACAATTTTTTCTTTACTTTTCTTTGCATTATAATATTTTATAAGACATATGATACAAATGAACAACTGATCAGCGGAAGAAGAGGATGACCCATGCTAGGCATTTTAACCTCTGAGATGATGTCCTCATAATTCCACAAATTGGGATCGGCCCATGCTAGGCTTTCGCCATTGAGCTACCACCCTCTTATACCAAATTGGGATCGGCCCATGCTAGGCTTTCGCCCCTGAGCTGCCATCCTACTATACCAATTGGGATCGACCCATGCTAGGCATTTGCCCCTGGGCTGCCACACATAATTATACAGATAGCTTCACTTAAATTCTTTATCTTTGAGATTGTTGCTTTGATGTTCATAACTCTTTCGAGATTGTTCTTTTGATAATCATAACTCTTTAGAGATTGTTCTTTTGATGAGCATTATCTCTTTTGAGATTGTTGTTTTGGTGGTCATAACTCTTTTGAGATTGTTGTTTTGGTAGTCATAATCATTGTTGAGATTTGGAACTATGGACCAGTAGTAGAAGACATACAAATATGTACTTACGATAATGACAATGATGTGGGAAGCAAATCTGACACCAACGTAATACTTAGGAGCTTATATGACTGATTCGG